>NW_007726288.1:287249-309218 GCF_000696425.1 Galeopterus variegatus | reverse complement strand
CTGCAACTTTGCTGAAATCATTTATCAACTCTAGGAGTTTTTTAATAGAAGCTTTAGGCTGTTCAATATATAGGATAATATCATCTGCAAAAAGGGACAGCTTGACTTCATCCTTTCTGATCTGGATGCCCTTTATTTCTTTCTCTGCTCTGATTGCTTTGGCTAGTACTTCCAACACAATGTTGAATAGGAGTGGTGAGACTTCATCCTTTCTGATCTGGATGCCCTTTATTTCCTTCTCTTCTCTGATTGCTCTGGCTAGTACTTCCAATACTATGTTGAATAGGAGTGGTGAGAGTGGGCATCCTTGTTAGTTCCTGTTTTTAAGGAAAAATATTTCAGCTTTTCCCCGTTCAGGATGACATTGGTAGTGGGCTTATCATACATGGCTTCAATTATGTTGAGATGCTTTCTGTCTATGCCTAACTTATTTAAATGGTAGCAAACAAGTCCGAGAAAACCACCCCATTAGCTGATGATAGCTCAGCTTCCTTGTGCTTCCTCTTGACCCTACACTGTCTACACATGCCCCTGATTTACTTTGTGTAAAATGTCTGAGATCAATGTCAGAGCCTGGGCACACACATGGTAACTGAGGGAGAATTTTGGCTGTGCTTTTGTTCACCCAAATTCATACTGTGGACTTAAGGAAAAGTGTACCCTTGAAGGTGGAGGTTGTTGTCAACTTTTTTCCTTTTTCAAAACTGTTGCAGCATTCCTCATTGAAAGAAGACAGGGCTTAAAATTTCAGAAAGGCACAAGATAATTCAATTTTTACCCAATGTTAAACACAAGTGAAAGAAGGACTATTTGAACGACATTTTGTTTAAGGTGTCAAGTGCTTGCCTCGCCTAACTCCACCAAATTTACACATGTGCTCTGAAACTCATTTAAACCTTTTTGAATATGATAAAAACTGTTTAAATTTCCCAAATCTCTAAAACCCCCATAACTGCATTGTATTTTTAGGATCCTGTGAGAAAGCACTTGATGACAGAAGTTATTATGAATTCAGCGTTGCTTTGAAATAAATTTGTATTTTTTATAGCAATATATACATATGTTAGAAAATAGTGGTCTAATTTGTGGGAGCTATAAACAAACAAACAAACAAACAAACAAATAAATGGGGGGGATTAAGACACAACGATCACAGCAATTCCTATTGTTAACGCAAGTGAACAGATAAGATGTTGATGGGGGGGAGATGAATTGGGAAAAAGAAATTGGTAAAGGGAAACAAAAATCAACCACATTGTATATTGATAAATTAAAATTAAAAAAGGAAAATAGTGGTCTATTTTTATGGGATATGTAATATGTATTCAATCTTCAAATAATCTTGGTTAACATGCAGAATCTGGGACTCCTTACAATAAGCCTGTGGCCAGGATCAGAGCATGACAGCCAAGCAACTACAGATATAAACAGTGGTTGCTTTCTTTAACTGATCTTATTAGGAATTCTTAATTAAGGGGTGGTAAGCAAACCAAGATTAAGCCTCAGCAGCAAATGCATATCCCTCCAAAAGATTTATTAATAAGAACAATACTTTACAATATCAACAGACACATACACTTTTTCATTGTTGGATCATGATCTTGTATAAAAAGCTTAACTCTTTTTTTTTTTTTTTTTGTCTTTCGTCTTTTTCCGTGTCCGGCAATGGATCGCAACCCTCAGTGTTGCCCCCATACCAGACCGGGACCGGCAACGGGATTGCAACCCTTGGCGCTGCCCCCTCGCCTCGCTCAGCCAGTGAGCGGGAACCGGTCTGTATGTGGGATCCGAACCCTCGGGCGGGAGCGCCGCCGCACTTCCCAAGCGGCGCACTTATCCAGTGCGCCACCGGGCCGGCCCAAAAGCTTAACTCTTTTTGGAATGACTTAATGTCTGGAAGTAGGGGTTTGAGTAAATTAAATTGTAGTTGGTCATAATAAGAACAAGGCTCAATTCTAAGGACCATTTGTAGAGTAGAGATTGTTCTTAAACAATACTATTAAAACTTGACAGTAAAACAACCACTCAGATAATATTGGGGAGAATGAAATTAGTACAACATCCTATGATAGCAACTTAGCAAAATATATTGAAAATCTTAAACAGTTTGGCCCAGTAATTCTATTTATTGGAGACACAAAATGAATTTCAGCATTTTTTTTATGTTGGTGAAGAATGTGAAACCATCTACATTTTCAACGATAGAGGCTTGGTTAAGCTGCTTATGCTCTACTGACTGGATGGAAGATTAAGCAGTCATTAAAAATTATATTTACAAAGCATTCATTAGGTCTAGAAATGCACAAATGTTATTTAAGAAAAAAGGTGTACTAAATAGTATATATTGTGTAATATGACTGGATAAATAAAAAATTCCAGATTTTTTTATCATAAACATGAATGTCTTTTATAATTAAAACTCAATACATTTGATTATTTTCAAACTGTGTATTACAAGTTGTTTCCCCCTTTTTTATGTTATTGGAAAGCAATATATAAAATAGCAAGATCATTGGCTTTCTAAACAGACAGACTTCGGTTCAAATTCCAGTTCTAGGATTTGGTAGGTGTGTGACCTTGGGCAAGTAGTTTAAATGCTCTAATTTCAGTCTCTTCATGTATAAAATGGGTTGTCATGAAGATAAAATATAATAGGACATATGTAAAGTGCCTAAGGTAAAAAATGGTAGCTGTATGAGCTAATAATTCAGAACATCTATGTGCATATGCTAGAGATGAACAAATGAATAGATGTATGGAAGATGATGGCAGCTGGGTTTCTCACTGTTGGAGAGGGAGGTTACAGATAAGCAAGGGGGAAGGCAAGAATGAACCACGTGAATCAATCCTGGATTAGAGACAGGAACATCAGTAGGAAAGCATGCTTAACTTAATGTAGATAAAGACGGATAGATCCATAAATAATTATAGGTATGTACAACCCATGTACATAGCTTAGAGCACACATACTGTGTTTTACAGCTCTGTCTGCTGAGAGGATCTCTACGCAGTGATACAGCTTGAGCAACGAGTATACTCAGAGCACAGATATTGGTCTCTAATACCATTCTCTAATTATAGAAACCAGGAACCAGGAAATCCTTGGAGAAATATTGATTTTAGGGTTGGAGCAAGGAAAATGCAATATGAACCTGGAGCATCTTGTAGTGCTAGAAAGTAAAAGGGTGCTCAAAAACCAAAAAGATGGAAACATGTTTGAGACACACGGGAGCCACCTGCAAAAATTACCAATAGCCAAAGAAAGAAGCTGAGCAAAAACCCAAGTAGTGGCAGTACTGAATAGTAACATAAAGAAAGCAGAAAGTTCATATTGATATAAATGAGGAATCGAATAAATGAATAAATAAATGGGGAGAAGAGACAAATCTTTCTCGCAGAGCAATTCTGAGTAATTTACGTAGGGACAACCTCCTCCAGGAGATGGAGCTCATTTTCTCCTGCCCCTGAGTGTGGGCTGTGCATAGTGACTTGCTTCCAAAGAATGAAAGAATGGGAAGGGGAAAAAGAGCAACTTTACAGTGAACAAATCTGATAAGCACTGTCCCAGCCAAGCGATCAGTGTTAACATCAACAGTGATGTCATGCTGGTAGCACATATCCTTGATATAATGTGATTAAAAATGACATGTTATCTCTGTCTTTCTTCCCCAAACCCATAACCACAGTCTGATCATGAGGAAAACATCAGACAAATTCAAATTGAAGGACATTCTACCAAATACCTGAGGAGTAATCCTCAAAACTGTCAAGGTCATGGAAAGCAAGGGAAGTCTGAAAAACTGTCACAGTCAAGAGACACCTCAGGAGGCATGCCAGCTAAATGTACTCTAGTATGCTGGATGGGATCCTGGAACAGAAAAAAAAAAAACACCGGTGGAAAAGTTCGTGATATCCAAACAAAGTAAATAGTCATGTTCTGATGTTAATTCTTTAGTTGTGACAAAGGCGCCACAGTAATGTAATGTCATGTTTGTTGCACCCTGGCAAGTGGTTGAAAAGTTCCTCTGGAACTTTCCAAACACAAATTCAGGGAGCCTGTTCCAGCTTTGATGTGCTCTGAAGATGACTCAGTCTTCATTCTCATCCGTGCACTCAGTTAACACTGATTGTACATCTTCAGGTCCCACACTAGGACTTGAAGGTACATCGGTGAGGAAAATGAATGTGGCCTCTGCCCTCCAGGGGTGATTAACAAGTGCTTCCCTACAGCGAGCAGACATCTGTGTCCACATAATATTTACCCAGTCATCCTAGTTCTACCCGTTTTGGTGCCACAAAGGCGAATTGCTCTTGCTCAAAATAATCTTCAGATTGAGGACGGTGATGACTCTGCCTCCGCTGGGTTTCCTCCAAACAATGTGCCCTCGTCTCCTTCTATGTTTTCTCAAATACGCAATTTTGGGTTCCTCCTAAATTCTGTTTATCTCCAAGTTTTTCCATATTCTTTTTGAGGTATGGTACTCGGAATAATTGTAACAACAGAACAATAAGATAATTGGAGAGGACTAGTTCAGTCCTTTGGGCAGCGCTCATTAGCTCTTTTGAGTCAGAGCGGGGACATCTTGAGCATCTGGTTAAAGCTATGGAACCCACTTTCCAGAAAAGAAAAAGGACATGGGCACAAATTCACAGTATTTTGCATACATTTTTAGAGTGTTATAGTCTTTGCCCCTAAGATTTAACATTAAGAGCCCATTCCTTTGAGGTTATCTAAATCAGAGCACTGACTTTGAAGTTGAGAATTGAGGTTCAGCAAGAAGAAAAGATGGCACTTCACTGAGCGAATGGGAAGATATCTAGGCCCATGTGAGCCTCACCGGGTCCTTTAACCCGCACTGAGCAAGTTGTCTATTGTGCTAAAATGTGTGTTGATCATTTGCATATGTGTTAGTGAGAAAGAATGTTTGCTCATTTAGAGTTTAAAATTTATTCATTTTCAATATTCTAAGTCCTTAATTTGTTAGGTCATATTATATTGCATAGTACCTGCTAATGAATTTATGAATTGTTTTTTAAATACTAAAGGAAAGGACTCTGTTAGTCTGGATATATTTCCTATTGTATTAAAGCAAAATGATATATTTAACAATGTACTTTTTCAAAAAAATAAATTTATTATGTTATGAAATATTGTAAATTTTCTTTGGTGTAAAAGAAAAACAAACCCGACAAATGTCCCTTTTGAATATTTACTTGAAAATTGAGTACAAGGTGTTATCACAGCTCCCCTTGTTACATTTCTGCTCCCGTTCATATTTTGTACATGAAGAAATTGAAGCAGTTTTACAGGGAAACTGCATTCTTCTCCATTCATTGACTTGGCTTGAAATGGAAAAATGGCCTAAATGATGAGCTTTCTCCTTCCTCCTTTGTTACTTGACCAGAGTTGCACAGCACTATTGGCTTTTCCATACTCAGACTAATCTAGTTTACTACCCTGGTTGTATATCTGGATTTGAAAGATCCAGACTGCAATTCTGTTTCCTTAGACAATGCTGTTTATCCGACCTAATCCTAACACTTCTTATCCAGAAGCAAAGACATTTTTCTGGTTATAGGATTGCTTTGATAAAGACATTTAAGAAAGAGTAGATCAGAGCAAGAATAACTGAACATTTTCTCAAAGCAAATATGTGTAGTCCATCTCCTTTGCAGGTGTGTTAAGAAGAGCAGGGAGGTATACTTTTCCTTAGGTGGTGTTATGCTGTGACATACCTAATACATTTGTCACTTGAAGTGGATCATTTTTTGACAACACCTTTCCTCTATATAACAAAATTATTTACAGTAATGATCATAAAATAAAATTAGAGGCCTGTAGCTTTTATTCATAAGGATAGTGCTTAAATCTTCACTGAGCAGTCCTGTGTCCAGCCATTGGTTTTGGATAATTTCAGTTGCCTGATGCTGATCATAACATAAAATTCTGCCTGAAGGATTTGTCGCATCTGTCTCTAGTGAATTTTTTTATGCAAGGTAGTTATTTGAGCACTAAAAAGAATAGAGCTGGGACTCTATTAAGCTTACAGAATAAATTGTATGAACAGTTTTGTACTAGCTTGCTACTGAATATTTATTTAATAAATGCCTATATGTGTGGCACAATCTTGTCTGAGACACGCTTTCACTATAATTTGGTAATGAAGTTGTGGGGTAGTAGCTGTCACCCACCTTAATCTTTTCTTGTGACCACTATTTCTGGCAACAAGAACCTGAGAGTGTATTCAACCAATTTTTTGTCAGTTCATGAAAATTGGGTATGTAATGGTCAACCTGTTTCAATGTTTTCTTAGCTGTTTCTGTAAACTCAGCACTTATGTGTGTAGATATTCCAATCTGAAATGCCCAAATGAATCAGTTATGAAATGACTTACCTTTTATCAAAAACGGGGTCAACCTTATAGTTGCACTGGTTTGCCAGGGAAAAATGGCAATTAGGCATTTATTGATGGTAATGAACCCAAAGATGCAAAAGATTTTCAGTTCATCAAAAGAAACAAGGGTCATTCAGCAATTTTCAAGTGTTAAAAGAAAAGAATGTAAAATATATTAACTCTAAGGTATCAAAACCAAGTTTTGAAGTCTTCCTTTTCCTTTTATTTAGGATGTACGACTCTAAGAAATTGTCAGTTTGGTTTAATAGTGGAGCTGAGCTATAGCAATACATGGAAAACACTAGGTGGCGCTGGAGGACTGTAATAATTGACCACAATTAGAGCCCTTTACAAATCACATCATTGTCAGAATCAAGAAGGGTGTGAAATTTTACATTAAAAATGATGCATATGATCAGATTTCTTTCTCTTCTAACTATGGATTTGCTCACTAAAAATTCAAGTGCAGTTTTTTCATGAGTGAAATAGAGTTTAAGCAGTGCTCACTAGGCAATAACTTTTCAAAACAAATTACACTGGAGAAACAACGTCCCTTTGTTTGGATGCTCTCATTTTCAAATTTCGTTGATCCTCAAAGTCATGGTCTTAGTTTGGTTAACAGTCATCAACTCATTGTAAACCATCCACAGAAAAATATACTTGATAGTCACCTCTCTAGTAACTGACAATTTCCTTATTTTGTGCAGTTTTTTTTTTCTTTTAATTTAAAGGGTCACTGTAAATCTTGGAGCATAGCAGAGCGTATGATGAAAGGTGAAGGCTGTTCTTTCATTCTCCATTTGCTCACATTGTAAAAAGCAATGAAAAATGTCTGCTGCATAAGCTGATCTTTTCATGCCTCATCTTTACTCCTCAACAGGAAAATCCATTTCATAATAATTTCATTGAGGGCTATATTTGTCCATTTCCATTGAAAGGTGTCCACTTCCTGGAATCTAATTAAGGTTTGCCAAAAGAAAAGCTAGTACACAGGGTTAATTATCATGACATTTCTATTCTCTTTTAAAAAATGACAAAAGAAAGCTTATACCTATTTTTTCACTCAGCTTATTTGTCAAATTCCTCTGCAATATCTGGAAAGATTCTGTGTCATTCATTAATTCTGCAACCTCACACATGACATAGAAATAGTAAACCTAAGATTTAAAATATAACAATACTCATACCTAGTCTAAAGATACAAAAGTAGCTTAGTCAATAGGGAAATCATTCTCATAAAATTAACACGAGTCTGATATAGTTTGTTTTATTTGGAATTACAGAAGCTAAAACTCAAAACCTTTACATTGCAGATTCATCATTTACCATGAAAATAACTAAAAAGTATATAGTGTTATATAAAATAAAAAGTAATTACTAATATACTGTACAGTTAAATTTAGGCTAAATTATCCCAATTTTACATCTCTTTGTCAAAGATAATTTAAAAAATTAAGAATAGCACTTCGGTTTCATACACAATTCTTCTGAGCATCTCAACATAACTTCAAGTTTTGGGACAAATAATTTTAGGGTCTAAGCTATAAACTGAAGGCATCCTGTGTGTGCACTTGGGATGCTGAGTGAAATCCTCGGCTGCTTTACCTAGTTGGTCCTTCTTATTAGAGAATATTTTTTTTTTATAGCATCTTATGTTGCCACATAACTTTTTTTTTAGAGCCCATGGAGAAAAATAAAGCAAACAGTTTTGTCAGACCTTTGTTGTTAACCCTGAAGCATTCAATCATGTTGAGGAACCTGTCAGTAGATTGTTCACTCAGCTCTATATGGTGCCTCAATGACCTAAGAAGGTTAAGAAAGCATTCAAAATCCACAAGAGTTCCCATGCTGAGGAAGTAAATAGAACATCTTTTAAAATATATCAGAGGTGTGGAGTTCAAATCAGCTCGAGAAAGCATTGCTTAATAAACCATTCTTTGTTTTGTGCTCTTAAGATCAGAAATCTGAGAGAAAGATCATGTGGCAGAAATCCACTCCAAAGAAGAAAGATATTCCCAGAGAACATTTTACAGCCTGTAAATCATTACCATTTAAGTTGGTAGTAGTTTGACAAAGCTTTCCAGATGCAAAGAATCAAAAGGAGAGTTGTTAAAGAACTATGCCCTTTGTTGTGTTGATATTTTAAGTTAAATGATCAAACCAGTTGTGAGACTAGAAGTTCATTTGTTATTAGAGAGGGAAAAAATAGAATTGTAGACCTACAATTTCACTGAAAAACAAATTCAGCAACATCTCATCAATTCTAAATGAAAAGACTTGGAAAACAACTTTGAATGGTTTTATATTTTTATCCAGGAAGCAATCATGATGGAAAGAGAAAAAGAACTGGATTGTAGAGTTCCAGTGTCCTGGAGTAACCCAGGGTAGGTTAACTTCTTCAAGACAATTTCATCATCTGTAAAATGTATGTTACGCGCATCCTATGACTCCCAAGTGAGTTAAATAGGACAATGTAGATGTGTGAGATAAATGTCCAATGTAAAGAAAGCCCTTTTCATCTTTCCATCCGTTCATCCAACCACCCATTCATCATTTGTTTACTCATTTTATCATGTATTAATCCTTTATTGAATGTTTTCACATGTGATAATATTTTGTTTCTATTTGATTTTTTATTGATCCTGAAAGTGCTAGTTGATAGATAGAATAAACAGAAAACCGAAAATTCTAAGCTTGGTCCAAGTTTTTTTTTTTTAAGTAGAACATATATAAAAGTTGAATTATTGAATCCAATAGATAGTACAAGAAAGACCTCATAATGGTGACATACAGATAGGACCTAAATCAGGGGTAACTGTATATTAAAGCAAAAAACACTAAAAATGAGATTAGAGTTCTTTCTTTGTAGTTTCTGAGAGGAGAAAGGCCCTTGGATTGAAGGAGAAGTTTCCAGACAAGGATAAGGTCATAATTAAAATGTCAGGTTAAAATAAGCAGTCCCTTTCCAGGAAACAATCAATAAGCTATCCTGACTAAAGCAGAGGACTGTATACGGAGATATTAAAAGACAAATTTTGGGTAGGGCCATTTCATGAAGGTCCTTAACATTCAAACTGAGAAGCAGAAATTTAATCTACAAGTTGTTTAAATAGTTAAGCAGAAGAACTAGAAAAAGAGGCAGAGAAAATCATTACAGAAATTATTTAGTTCACCATGTATTTTTGAATGCTCATTATGGGCACAGAATCTTGCAAATCACTGAAGGGGGTGTTGCATATGTGGAAGGAGATATTGATTCTCTCCACTAAGCGCTTCCAAATTAGCTGGAAAGAATATATAAACATAATGCGGAGTTAAGTATCACTGAGTATGAAATATGGTAGAATGCCTAAGTGAGCAGACTGGTCCTAGATAGTATAGAGACTCAGGGAGAAGGAAGTTAAGAGGGAGAGTGGTCCACGTGCACCATCTACACAGTCTCTCTTTACATTTTTCTCTTGAATCCATTCCATTCAAGGTCCCCGCCTCATCCACCCACTGAAATGGCTCTCGTCAAAGTCACCAAAGACGTCCTTATTTCTAAATTCAGTGGTCATTTCTAGTCTTTTTGGAAGCGTTTTCTTCAGTTGTTCATTCCTACTCCTGGGCCTCCTCCCACATCAGTGAGTGCTCGTTCTGTCTCCTGTGCTGGATCCACCCCACCTCCCCCACCTCCCCCACCTCTTAACACTGAAGTGCACCAGGACTCTTTTCTTCTTTATCCACACTGATTCCCTTGATGGCTTCATGTCTTTAAATACCATCTATATGCTAATAATATCCAAATTTGTATTTGCGTCCCAGACATTTCCCCTGGATTCCTGACTCATAATACTCTGTATCTCCACAAGGATGTCAAATATGTGTCTCAAACTTAACCTTTCTCAAACTGGGCTGTTGATTTCTCCCCACTGCTCTGCCTACCTCCTTCTTCCATGGTCTTCCTCATATTAATGGTGACATCGTCCTTTCAGGTACTAAGGGCAAAACCATGGAGACAGCAGTGTCTCTCACATTCCACCTTCAATCCATCAGCAAATTGTGTTCTCTCTCCCTTCAAAATATACCCAGAATTGGTTCACTTCTCACCACCTCTACCACAATCCATGTCACCACGTCACCATCACCTCTTGTTTGGATTATTGCAACGACCTCTTAACTATTCTTCATGCTGCTTCTCTTGCCCCACTTCAGGCTGTTCTTGACACACTATCTACGAGAATTGTGTTGAAACATGAATCTCTGCTCAGTGTAAAGGCACCTGCCTGTAAGGACTTACAAAGCCGAGTTCTTCTGATGCTCTTCAGATGCTGCCGATCTGTCACCTCGGACATCATTTCTTTGCCACCTCTTCCTGGTTCACTCTTCCCCAGATGATTGACATTTTTGCTGTGCCTCTAATGCACAAGGTGTACTCCTGCCTCAGCTTTATTTACTTGCTTTTTCCTGTACCTGAAAAGCTTTTACTCAAAATATCCACATAGCTTACTCTCCCACCTCCTTCCACCTTTCTTCAATTGTCACCTTCTCAGTGAGGACAACGTCAACCACTCTATTTAAAGTTGCCTCTGCATTATTACTTCTATCATTCTTCCCTTCTTTATTTTCTACATAGAACTTATCACCACCTAAGATCCTACATGTTTTAACTTATACTTTGTTCATTGTTTGTCTTTCCACACTAGAATGTAAACTCCCTGAAGACAAGGATTTGTGTTTATCTGTTCACTGCTATATCCACAAAATCTAGAACCACTGGTCATTCAATAAATTTGTACTGAATGGGTGGATAGATGAATGGATTGATGGGTGGACAGGGGAAGCTTCAGAGAGGAAGGCCTTGATCTAGATGATGAATAATGGTTAGATCTGGAGAGGTGTGAAGTACAAGGATGTGGATGAAGAAGGGCATTCCAGTTAGGGGAGCAGAAAGAATTAGGTTTGAATCAAGCCTAAGAAGATTGGAATGAAGAAACTGAAGCAGATGTTCTCAGGAGCACTATGTTATTAAATCTTTTTTCTAAGTGTAATTTAATTGTATTTTTAATTGACAAATAATAATTGTATATATATGTATAGTGATGTTATATGTATACGTTGTGAAATGATTAAATCAACATAATTATCTTAATAATTAAGATTTAGTTAATTATTAAATCTTGATGGGTGGGGTAAATACTGGGCTTTGGCCAACCTTAATTGTTTCCACAAGGGGTTCAGATGTCATCATGTGAGATAGGGTTTTTAAATTCCAATCTACCACCTTCCAGGATAGAGTTTCTCAAAGAGTTTTCTTTTGAGAACCTTCATCAGGACCACCTGGATGCTTGCTAAAATGCATCCTTTTAAGGGTCAAAGCCCAAGCCAATTTATCCTAATCAAAGGTGGGGCCTGGTAATCTGCATTTTAAAGAACACTCCAGGGGAAATTTAAGGAATCCAAGTCTAAGGAACTACTATCTTAGGACATCCTAGATAGGTACTAGCTCTAGGATTGCTTGGAGATGGAGAGAGGACAGGAGGTGGGGTGGGAAAAGCTATAGGTGTAGATTGAAACTTTCTACCCCAGATTTAACCAGAGAAGCTTTGAATTTCTCTGTTTTACTTACCATGTTTCTGGATGAAGGCTCTCTAGAAGAATTTTTTTTTGAAATAATTAATAAATACATAAAAATAACCTGGCTGTAGACATGGGAAGATGAAGGAAGATATTTTTCATGTGTGTGCCAGGGAGTAACAGGAAAAACAGGTTGTTTAAAAAATTATCTGGGGGTAGTATAAGAAATTAATTCACATACCAGGCAAACATTTATTGAGCACCTATTAATGCACGAAGTGCCACACTGCTGGGGGTATAAAGGTGAATTAGATATAGTCCCTCCTATTACAGTGCTCATAGTAGTGAGATTAATGGGAACCGGAAAACTAGTTAGAAGTTGAGAAACCAGTTAGAAGGTGGCTGTCCAAACACAAGATGGTGGAGATCTCATCTAGAGTGGTGGCAAGGAGATGGTTGCAGAGATATTCTGAAGAAAGACTTGATAAGACAATGAGCCTGGCTGGTGAATGAGATACACACAAAAAATAACAGGAACAAATTCTGAGGTTTAAAGGCTATGTGTATAGAAAACTTGGGTGCCACTAGTGAAGTTAGGGCAGCTGTGAGTAGGAACACATGTGTGTGTGGTGGGGGAGGATAGCAGTGTTGGAGGTATTGATGAGGTCACCCTTGAACATCATGTATGAGAAAACAGCAGGACGTTTGAGTAAAAACGATGCCCTCTATGCATGGAGACATTAGACTGCATCTTAAGTGAAAGGGGAAACCTGGAAAGGTAGAAAATTGTCAGCTTAGGGATGGTTAGTAGGAAAAGCCAGCATAGGAGACAAGAAGGAACTGTCAGAAAGGTGGGAAGAAACCTGGAAAGGATAATTTTGTGGAGTTAGTTATTGGTGCCACATAATCTAGAGTAAAAATTGAAAAGGCCGTTGAACTCAGTTAAATGTACAGGTTACTATAGAGTCCTGTCAATGGAATGACAGAAATGTGATTGAGGGGTTAATAAGAAGACCATGGCGATCAGCAGGCAGGAGTTTGCTGACGTATATCATATCAGGAGTTTAACCGCAGTAGGAAAAAAGGTGCTGGTGCTTTTTCTTGAGAAAAGGCCTCACAGTTCTCCTTTCTGCCAAACAGGTTCATTCAAAAGCTCGGAGCCATGAGGCCCAGTGTCCAGTTCTTCTGCGGGTGTGGTTCAGCCCACTTCCCAGGCCCGGAGTTGGTGGCAGTTGTGATACTGGTGCTCACGGTGCTTTCTCTAACACTTCTCCCACCATCTGCCTTTCCTCTTCTACCTGGTCTTAAAGGCAGAGGGGACGAGGTGGGGTCTGCTTATAATAAACCTTTGAATAAGATGCTAAGGAGTGGTGAAGTAACTGAAATGTGAGATAGAATTTAGGGTGTATCTGTGTAGGATGAAACTAGAATTTAGGGATGTTGGGGACTTTTCGGTACACTTGGGCCCAGAATCAATGGGTCACTCACTGAGTAACCCTTTCAAGCCATATTTCCTGTTTAGCTTTTTGCTCTGGGAAGAGTCTCTGAGGGTGTTTGGGAGTGAGGGAGCATGTACCTTCTGGCCTAGACCTCCCACTTCAGTACCGTTCTTTTTGCTCATTTCACTAGGCTGAGGTTAGCCTGGAAACTTTCTCCAGCTCTGCATCATCTGTGAATTTCATAGATGAGGACTTTCTGTTCCAGACCCTTTGATATGCTGCCTTACAAGAGGTGCACTAGGCTGCTTTCTGGACACTGAGCTTTCTGAGTGTGTCTGAACGTTCAGCTTAATCCAGTTCAAGTCAGGCTGGGGTGCAAAACTAAATGTCGCAGTCCAGTGGAAAGGACAAATGTCTAAACAGCATGGTGCAAATGATTTAATAATATGTTTTAGTACACAAATTCCTGAGGAAAGTGGAGAGGATGGAAGATGATCTCCAAGCAGAGGTTTGTAGGAAGATTAGGAGCTCACCTATAGGTTGAGTTGAGAGGAGTCAAAGCAAAGGGAAGAAGGTGCATAGATCCCAAGGTGAGACATATGCTTGCATGTTGGAAGCTCTAAGGATCCTGTGACTGAGGAACGTGAAGTATGTAGTTGAGGAGGGGCCAGGTGGCAGGAGATGAAGATGAAGGAGTGGAAAGATGCCAGCTCACAAGGGGTCTTCTGTGTCAAGCTAGGGAGCTTTGAGAAATTACTATCCATTCAATACTTGGTTCTTTAAGCTAAGGGGAGTTTATGAAGAGATTTAA
Organism: Galeopterus variegatus; assembly: GCF_000696425.1. Lineage (NCBI taxonomy): Eukaryota > Metazoa > Chordata > Mammalia > Dermoptera > Cynocephalidae > Galeopterus > Galeopterus variegatus. Next base: position 295,017 of record NW_007726288.1, on the reverse strand, counting down.
AGTATGCAATGTGGGCACATTTTTGTTTTAGCTGCATTGTTCAGGTGGCAGTGAAGAGGGTGTATTTATAGAGACAGAAGCTAAAAGGGGTGAGAACAGGGAGAAGGCTATTGCCACTGACCAGATAACTGATGATATGAGCCTGACTCAGTAGCAGTAGCAGGAACAGAGAAGAGAGAAGAGATATGAGAGATGATTAGGTGTAAAAGTAAGAGGCATTGTTAATTTTATGTTTGATGTAGAGGACAATAAAAGAAAAAAGGAATAAAGAAATCTAATACTAAAGTTTTTCAGAATAATAGTGGGGTCACTAGTCCACTTTGAGTGTAATCATGCTGTAAAAACCGCCAAATTCTGACAAACGTTTATTTTCACTTTTGCATCTGCAGGGCTGCAGGTCAGCTTGGTGGCCATGCTCCAGGTCATGGGTCAGGTTCTAGTTTGTCTGTGTCACTTGTTTTCTCATTTCAGGTCCCATGTTGTAGGGTGCAGCTTCTACCTGGTGTGTGCTGTTCTCCTGGTGGTTAAAGGAGCAAGCAGAACCTGCCTCTTGAAGGCACTGATTAGGATGGAAGAAATAGATAAGTAAGAAAAGGAAAAGAAGAAAAAGAAATAAATAAAGAAAGTAAGAAAGGAAGGAAAACTGTGCTTATGTGGGGAGGTATACTTCCCCATTTCACAATGAGCCTTCTTGGCAAAGGACATGGCTATGTGTGTAATGTAATGATATGAAGTGTTCAGTACTGGGCATATTAATTTCAGTTATCTCTAGGACATCTAAGAGGACATGCAGGCAATTGAATATTTTGGTCATGGAAAATATCATAACCAGATGTATGAACTTGGTGGGCGTTGGATGTTGATAATTAATAAAACCATGAAACCAGGCAGGATTGCCTCATCAGAATGAAAAGAGAAAAAGAGTGTTACTGATGGAGCCCTGAGGAGCACCAGCATTTGGTGTATGAAGATGAGTGCATGGATAATTTGAGAAAAATGAGAAAAAATGATGAGAGGATCAGTTGGAAAACTTGGAGAGAGAATGGTGGTCCTGAAACTGACACAGGGGAGACAGTTACAAGAGGGAGAGAATGTGGGTTAACGGTCCAGTGATTCTCAGATTTTCCTGAAGTTGGCCTCGATGGAGTACAAGTATGAAGAAGATCTTCTTATCTAACCTGCGCAGTTGCCTTTCAAAGCTAAATTGCTGGTTGATGCTCACAGGCTCAGTAGGGGTACAGTGGCATGATGTCAATAAATGCAGGGTATGGTTCTCGGCATGTGCCTGGCATTTGGCAAATGGGAGCCATTACTTTATTGAAAACTGTGGAGCTTTGAGAAGTTACCATCCATTTATACAAAATTTGACATGAGACTATTTTGCTTTAAATTTTATCAAACGCATTATTATTGGAACTAGAATAAGGAGAAAAATGTATAATGTGATTTTTGTGGCATGAACCCTGAAGTTAATTATGGTGAAATTCCAGTATAGTTGTTTTTATTAACTGGATCTTAAAATGGAAAATTGTGAGTTGTTGTATTCCTGTGCTATCTTTTATTTAAAATGCATCTTATCCAAAACATTCTTATCACTATGATATTTTTTGGGTTGATGCAGTCCTTTGTTCCCTGCCTGTATAAATCATCTTGTTTTAGAGTCTGTCTTCACATTGCCAAATCAAGATAAAAGCTGGAAAAACATGTACATTTCAAAATATCCAGGTATTTTAGATTATGGAGATGAAATAAGCATTTGCAGTCTCATTTTCAGCTTTTGGTAACCGCAGAGCTGGTAGCCTTTGTCCTCATAATTTCCTCCATCTCTATGTGATTGAGAGTCCCAGTGTTCTTTCTGGCTGAAAGCAGATACTGTATTTTGCTTTGTTAAGAGAGCATTGGTTATCAAGTTCTTTGTCTTTAATGATTCTGCTTTAGGGAACTGTCAGTTAATAATTTCTGGAGGGACCACCATGAAGAATTTTTATAATTAGATTATAACGCAAAGGTTTGCCTAGTCACAATATTTAAAAATTTTTTAATTATGATTTTTGGGCAATGACCCCAATCTTCCCACCTTTTACATTCAACTGCCTTTTTAATGCTGGCTTTCTTTAATTTCTTTTATTGTGTTCATTCTCTTTTTAAAGTTGTGAGCATAATTAAAACTACCCTACCTTTGAGAACTCTCTGTCCTTACCTAGCAGAATAAATGAAATACGGATACAAAGACTGCACATATAAATTACCTCTAAAAAAGAAAATGCCTTCTACATAAAACTTTTTGATTCCCTTTAATTTTTTTTATTCCAGAGCTTGATGGCTATTTTTTCTCTCTAGTCCAGTGATCTTATTATTAAAGCATTTTTGTAAAGGTATTTAACTCACATGCCTCATAGTTATTAACCAAGTTCTTCTACATTCAAATACCACGTACTGTAGGCTGGTAAAAATCACTTTGCAAATTATCCTTCCTCCCACTAGCAAAATATTTTAGGATGTGGAGGGGCCAGGGGGTTTCTCAATTGTTTTGAGTGACATTTAAAAATTCTGCAAATGTAGTGAAAATAGCTTTGGACCTTTTGTAACAAATATTTATAAGTATAATAAGGATGCCACTCTGAGTGTAGGTTCTCATAAATCAGTGACATAAAAAACATGTGCAGAACAATTTATATGAAAAAGAGATATGATTAATACAACAGAGTCAACCCTTGACCTAGAAGAAAGGTTAAGGGGGTGGGGCAGAGAAGAAACACACAACAAACTTTGGCTCAAACCCACAAACACATTTGAACTAAAATCTTTGAAATGCACCAAACAAAATATCTTCCTTTAAGTTGTTAATATCTTTGAAAATCATAATGCAGTATACGATGGTAGGTAAGTTTTTAAAACCAGAGAAGACTTTGCATTTAATCATGTAAAATAGAATAATGAAATTTTATAACTGGAAGTCACTTTAAACTCATCTAACCTTACTCACAATAGAGGAAGATACTGAGGCCAGGTGACCCTCCAGACACTTGCCCAAGGCAATACAACATGCAAATACTAGTTATACTGGAGTTAGGGCAGATGAATGATACAGGATTTATAAATTATTTGAACCTATCAAGAAAAAAATAGTACTATTCTGGACTATGTACGAAGTGACATAATTTGGCTTGAAGCTTAAGAAGACCATAGGTGGGTGCTTCATAACAACAGTTTTCTGTTTTTATTTGTGTTTGGGGTAAAATATGATGATAATCGTGTGTTTTAAGAGAAGTTAATTTTAGGGCAGAGTTTTCTAGAACTCAAAGTTAAGCTCTCTCTTCTCCCCAGCCTGAAGATAATTCAAAACTTCAACTCCTGCCCTCCTTCTAGCCTGCCAAAAGAGAATCATACAAATAAGCCAGACCAAATCAACCAAAACTGCCAATTACATTTAAGAGAACCATCAGTATATTTTAAGTGAATTCTAATTTAATTTCTTCTGGTTTTACTTAGGAAAATTGATTAATATCTCTATTTCCTTTTGAGGTCAGCCTATTTTAACTCTTTTAAAATGTGTATTTCTTGGAGAGAAATACATATTGTTTTATACTGTTCATTTCATATAGGAACAGGTAAACTTGGGGTAGAGCAGAAGGCAGAGGGTTGTGTTTTATAGTGCTTATAATTCATGTGAAGTTTCTATGCATATTATGTTGCATTACACACAAAATTTAGAGCGTGATATCTGAAAGGACTCTCAACCTGAGTAAAATCTGAAAAGTGGCACACTACTATGCTCCTTAAGGATAATCAGACTTTTGTTCTATCCTGGTGAAGCTGATTGTCGATGTATTCTAAGATGCATTTTAGAGTAGCGTACCACTTTAAACAGAAGAATGTATGAGAATCACGGTCTTATTGCTTTTAGTTCTTTTCAAAGGAAATGATAGGAAAAAAAGGGGGGATGAATGAGTCATTCTTGTCCCCCTCCCCACCAATATTATGTCATTAAATTGGAGAGGTATAGCAGAAACAATACCTTTTTCAGTGTTACTTTGTGGCTCCGTGTCCTTTTTTGATTGAGTACTACAAGACATGAAGACTCCTGTGAAGATAAAAAAAAAAAAAAAAAAAAAAAAAAAAAAAAAAAAAGATGAAAAAAAAAAAAAATTTCTACCATTTCTCTCCCTGAGCAGATGGGATACATTTTCCCAATGCTTGTCTCCTTCTGACTTTGGATTGACAATTTGACTTGATTTAGTCATTAAAACGAGCCAGAAGTGACAGGATACCTTTTGCAAGCTCAGGACTTAGGAGGCTTTTAGTGTTTCATTTTCCACTGCTGCTCTCACTTAGGGAAGAACGTGCACCAGCAAGCTCTCTATATTCAGGACGAGGGTGAAACGCACTTGGAGGGCCACACAGACAGAGCTGAAGTCTCATAGAATCTGGTAGGAGGTGAATGTCTGGGCAGAAGGTCTCAGGTCATTAACATAAAAAGCTCTTTGGCACCCTGTGTCATAGAACAAAGTGTCAGACCTACTCCCATTACTAGGTGCCTGTGGTGCTTTTCTTAAATAATCAGTCCCATTCAGAAGAGATTTTAAGGTCCCTGATCATCCTTCTATTTCACAAGCAGTAATTTTTAAAGGCTAAATGGCACTAGAGGCAGAATGTTTTTGAAGTAAGGTTTAGAAAAGAACTTGGTATATCCCAAAGCTGGTCTGATTCTTTCTCATTTTCCCAAAGGTCAGACAGAAGTTCAGCCCTGACAGCACTGTACTTGAGCATCAGATAGAGGCAGACAACATTCACTCCAGCCTGGGAGGGCCTGGGAGCTCACGAACAAGTGGGGATCAATTTTAGGATAGCCTCATGAATCCTAGAGGGAAGAATCAAACAAAGCTTCCCTTGCCCTACTTTTAACCCTCATCCTCAGATATCGGTGCCCTAAAACTTTAATTTTTCTTCTATAAATTTTTAAGGGCATGAAAAAGTGAAAATAGCCAAGACAATGTTGCAACTCTGCTACATGTGTATTTTTTTCTAAAGTGGATTTTCAGAGTCTCAGTTAGAAGGTGCTTCACTGCCTTACTCTGCATATGCCCCAACGAATGCCAAGAGGTCACAGCAGCAGAGTACAACTTCTGAGATTAGAAGAGCTTGCTCTTTAAAGAGCTATTTTTAGCTGGAAGGGAGAGGTAGGCCTCCAAGTGTGGCAGGTATGTCCTATAGTGGGGATCTAATTTGGAGGTTTTTAGAGATCTGATTCCAGGGGAAGGTGTCAGCGGGACTCCTCTTATATCTGCTTCACGATGATTCTGCTAATTGTCACTGCCCAGTTTGGGGGTGACCTGCACTCCCAGTGGAATTCAGCCCCAGGTGAACCTGGGACCTCTTGTCTAGAGCATACATTGTGTCTGGGCCCTCACCAGTCAGAGCAGAATCTGCAGAGCCTGAGGTGTCCAACAGCCACACTTGAGGAAAGGACATCCTGAGACTCATTAAAAATCATGATTCTATTTTGATGCCACCAACTCCGGCTCCTGAAATAAATTTCAATTCGATTCTTACAGATGACTATCAAAATGTTATCCTGCAGTGTTCATCAGTCTGGGCCGTGCTCTGGTGAAGGGCAGGCTTGGAGAGGTAACAGGAAGGGTGGGGGAAGAGATGCCCTCAGCAGCCCTTCGACTTGTGGCCTGAGTCTGGGCACGCTGAAGAGGTTCTGGCAGCTCCGCTGGCACCAGCAGGGCCTGGTCCCGGATCTTACCGGATACTGGTGAAGCTGGTCTGATGGTTATACCCTAGACAGAATGCAGGGGAGAAGAAAAGAACGGAGTTTGAGGGATAATGGCGGGGGCTGGGTAGAGACATAGAGATACACAGACCCTGAGAATCAGAGACCCTGAGAGAGACACACAGAGAAGCAGAGGAAGGCAGAAAGATGCTGAGGGACGGAGACATGGACCACAAGATTGAAAGAGAAAGGGGCCGGACAGATAGATATATAGAGAAAGATACTGAGAGATAAAAACAGCAAGGGAGATATTGAGAAAGAGACAGACAGACAGCCAGAGTCAGACAGGACATAGAGGCCGAGCCTGAAGGAGGATGCTGGTTGAGTGGGCGGTGTCGGTAGCGAGAGAGATGGCACCGGCTGGAAGCCTCCCCCCATCCTCCCCTCCCTTCGCGCTCGGCCCAGCCCGCCGCGAGGAGCCCAGAGCCCAAGGTCGTCCAGTCCTCTCGGCTGCCGAGCGCTGAATGGCTGGCAGTCCGCAACACGCCCGCCTCCGGCCCCGCAGCCACAGGTCTGTGGCGACCCGCGTCGGCGCCCGAGGCCGGCAGGGGCGCCCTGGACCCTTCCACGCCCATCCCCGCCCAAAGCACCTCCCCGCTGAGCTCCCAGACACTTCTCTGGCCGTCGCGGTCCTTCCTACGACCCCCGGGGAGGGGGCGCTGCAGCCGCCAGACTCGCCGCGGGAGTCACTTCTCCCTGCGGGCCCGGCCCGCCGAGAGCCTGAGAACGGGATCGATTTACACGGGGTATTAAATTAGTCTTTGAGGAATCGTCTACCCACGTGCCAGTGTAGTTGCCCGTGTCGGGAAGGTAGGCGCGTCAAGCCGCGGCCCTGCGGAGAAACCAAGCTCACCGCGACGCCGGGAAACCCAGCGCGCTCCGGAGCGTCCCCCGGTGGCGGGGCAGGACCACGGACAGCGCTCGCGACTCCACTCGGGAGCGGCTCCTGGGCTTCTCCGCGTCGCCGGTGCCCGCAGCTTCCAGACTCTCGTCACCCCGCCCCTCCCTCAGAAACTCGGACTGTCCGTGCCTGCCCTGTGGCTTTTCCCTTCCGAAAGGCCGGTGTCTTATCTCTCAAGTTCAAGTCCCGAGGACTTGCCCAGTCTCCTCCCCTTAACTCATTTCTACCGTCCTCAGGCAGCCGCGGGAAGCCGGGAGCCCTGGACTGCTAGTCCCAGTGCCAGCGCTGGTAGTCCCAGTCCGGCCGGCGCAGCAGCCCGGCATTCGCCTCTGTCCCTCCTTCTCTCTCTCTCTTTCTCTCTCCCCTTCTTTCCCCCTCTACTTCCCCCTCCCTCTCTTGCCTCTTAAGTTTCCTGCACCGTGAATCCAACTGTGCCAAGCCTAGGCTCGCGAACCAATCCTGAGCGCGACCCGGGCACTGGGACGCCGAGGCCGGACGAGGCAACCGGACCCGTCCGCGCCCGAGCATGGAGACGGAGCGCCGGGGAGGGCACGTCCGGGGCGCTGGAGACGCCAGGCCCGAGTAGCTCCTCCATGGAGCCTGCCCAGAACGGTCCGTGCTCGCCGGATTCGCCTCCAGTCCTGTGCGGTACGTACCCTTCGTCTCCACTGTGCCCGGAGAGGACACGTTGGGGAGGGGTGGTAGGCACGAGAAAAGGGCGGTGAAAAGGGACACTGGCCGGGGGACAGAGCTTGCCTGGCAGGTGACCCTTACAGCCCGGTGCAGACTTCCACTCTAGAAGTTACTGACTGGCTGTGCCCCTTGGCTCGAAAAAAAGTAGTGCTAGAGATGCGATTGTGTGTATGCGTGGTACCTTTGTGTGTGCAGGGGACTCGAGTGGGTAAACTGAGCCCTGCTTTCCTGTATGCAAATTGCATCTCCTTTTCCCACCCCCACTTCACCGAACGTGTTGAGACACCCAGCACCTAATCATGGTCAGTTCTACCTACTCCTTCCTCTCCCGCACCCCCCTCGCTCAATCTCTCTCTCTCTCTCTCTCTCTCTCTCTCTCTCTCTCTCTCTCTCTC
>NW_007726288.1:245294-286664 GCF_000696425.1 Galeopterus variegatus | reverse complement strand
GGGGGGGGGCGCCCCCTGACCCGGCGTGCCCGCGGCTCGGTGTGCCGGGCCGCCCGGGAGCTGCCCCCGGGGCCGCGCAGGGCGCAAGGAGCCCCTCGCCCGCCCGCCCGGCTGCCTGTGGACCGCGCGCTCGCTCTTTCCAAGGGCTGGATTTCCTCGCTTTTGAATTCTTTGGACCCCCCCCCCCCGTTTTTTTGGTCCACCCCTTCCCGCCACGACCCCCCTTCCCTGCTTGATCGCCAAGCCTAACCTTGCCCGCGTGGTCATGGGATGTCTAATTTCATTTGTATCTAGGCTGCTGAGAGCGCTCCTGGCTCTGTAAAGTGGATGTCAGGCGGATCTATGTTTTTGAAGGAACAAAGACTCAGCGAAGGCGCCGCCGAGGAAGTTTGAGACGCGGGAGGATGCGGGCTGCGTGCTGGTACGTGCTTCTCCTCCTGCAGCCCACCGTCTACTTGGTAAGTCGCGGCGGGCCGGGCGCCTCTGCAGTCACACCCCGGCCGGGAGGCGACGCGCTGGGGGCGCGCGGGACGAGGGTGAGGCCGTCGGTTCAGCGAGAGCGACCTTACTAGCGACTGTGCTGGAACAACTTTGGCAAGCTGGTCTCCGGATCCCTGCGGGATTTTGCGGGGTTCCCACCCCCATTTCCTGTTCCAGTCCCCCCTCGCCTGTGTGTGATTCTGAAAAGCGTCTAGGGCTCCCTAGACACCAAGAAACCAAGGAGGCGGTGGGAAGGGATACTTGATGGGGGAGAGGGCAAAGAGAAGGGGAGGAAGGCGTGAAACTCTCAGTAGTTCATCCACAGAGTTCAAAAGAAAGGAAATGGGGGTGGGGGTGGACAGTGGAAAGCGTGTATCTGCCCAGGTCTGTGACTTAAAACTGAATCTACCCACTCACTCCCCCAGTTTACAGATATGGCACATAAAGAAGAAGCAGGTAACTTTCTGCGACTTGTAGGGATTCAGACAGGATAAGTTAACTATCAGGAGCAGCGCAAGCAATCAGGGTACTCCGGCAAACATGTTCCCCTCTCTCTCCTCCTAATCTCTCCTTTCCACAAATAACCGAATCCCAGCTCCAGTGCTGAGCCCCTTATTATGGAATGACAGGCCTTGTCGGCAGGGACAGAATCCTAAACAAAGCCGCGGTCTGCGTCCTCCAGGAACAGAGTTTTCGGGGGGTCTGGACTTTGCACGCTGTTGGAACTCAGCTCCCGGGCCAAGAGCTTTGTCGTGGTGTATCGGAAGCTGTGGACACCACGCTGAGCCAAGAAGGAGAGAGCAGTTTCTTGGGTCTGGCTTCTAGGGGGGCCAGGGACACTTGCGCCCTGCTTGTGAAGTTGTACTCAGTGCACCGACCCCTATAGCCCATCCTGGGACGCGGGAGCGCAACGAGAGCTCAATATGTTCTGCCAAGGGGTGAGGAGCGCTGGAGCGGCCTGAGCTGTCTGATGGCTGGATAAAAGGGATCGGGGGTGGTGCAGGCGTCCCTCAATTCCATGAGCTTTCACAAGACTGGGAGGAATAGGGTTGCCATTCCTGCAATTGACAGCGTTCCTCGGCCATTGCCCTTAGGCATGATTGCAGGGCTCCGAGTTGTGTGAATTCTGCATATGTGAGTGAACGTATGTGTGTGTGTGTGTGTGTGTGTGTGTGTGAATATGTGTATTTAACCGGCTTCAGCTTCAGTCCAGTAACCCTCAAATGTTGCCTGTCTTTGCACCTTATCGCCTGATCGTAGCAGCTGCGGACGCCAGAGGGCGCTGCGCATCAGTGTCCTCGCCCGCAGGACACCTTGGGGTAAACAGGTGAAAGCCCGGGCAGCCAATCCAAAAGAACAGCCTTTCTGACTCTGTCACTGAAGTCTGTGCCTTCCTCCGCTGGAACGCAGACGGAATGCAAAAAGTGTCCTTCCCTTTTCCCATCTTCGATCACTCTCGCCTCCACCTGTGTCCAGTAAGCCCACTGACATTGAGAGCCCAGAGATGGAGGGCAGAAAGTTTGGCCAGTAGAAATACGTACAGATTTTTTTTGAGAGAGATGGGGGGAGGAAGTGCAAAGTGAAAGCGGCAACGGAGGAATATTTACGATTCCCTTGACCGTCGTAACCCGCCTGCCCCTCTCCTCTGCATACCTTTATGTACGGCCTGAACCTCGGGACTGTTCTTACGTCCTTGGGCTGTGCTCACATACGCGGCAAGGGCTCGCGGGTATAGTGCAGTTTATTGCTTGGAGCAAGTGTTTCGATACTCTGGAAAATAATCTATCAAAAGCAGAAGTGAAATCAATATGTTGTGTTAAATTTTAAATGTGTTTGTTGGCAGTTAAACCGTTTTCCACTCATTACAACAACAGTGCTGGATTTATTCTAATGCGCTGCGTTCTCAACAACAAGCGCATTAATTCTCCTTTAATTGTAAACTGGGAGCATTTGAAAACCATTCAGTGTGCAAATTATGCTGATTCAATTACCGTTTAGTTACAGACTTCATTACCTGAATGCCTTTTGGCAATACAGAGAAAGGAGACAATTTTTCCAATTTCACTTAAAACAATACAAAATGTGAACAATAAAAGAGAGAAGGCGATTTAGAAGTCCATTCTTTCCTCTCCAATATAAAGTTGTTTTGTGTGTTGGGGATTAGAAATCACACACACCACAAAAGCAAAAGAATGATGGCCACAACCCAAAGCAGTATTTCCAAGGATTGTAATCCCATGGTTATTTGCTAGCGGAATTCCGAGCTGGAGCTGTTTTTCTGGAGGAGCAGAGAGCTGACTTTTACTATGGAATTGAATTTAAAAGGGTGATTTGGGCAGTTAAGTCAGGATGGTTTTAGGCAAATAAAGAAGCAGGGAGCCTTGATTAAAACTCTAGGGCAATGAACAGATCAAGAAGTGATCAGACTTCTATCCCCATCTATTTCATTAAACACCAGATACAGTAACTGAATTGATCATTTACTTGTAGCTGCACCCTGGAACATCCCAGACCTTTACAAGCACCTGCAATAGATGCATACAGGTTATCAGGAGCTGCTTCAAGTTACACTCCAAAAAGGCAAGGGTAACAAAACTATTATTTTATTTTTTCCTTGAACTGATATAATTTTTTTTTGTCTTTATGAGCTCACACCACTGTTTAAGTTACTGGAACACTCTATTTATGCCTTACCTTCTAAGTGATACCCAGTGCACCTTTCCCTATAAGCTCATGGAATCTCAGTTATGTTTACCAAGGAGTGATTACCACATTAAATCTAGGAAGCAAGGCTTATTTAGGTATCTCTTATATCAAAATATTTAGGCTCCTACTTATAGAGAAATACCTTAAATACTACCAAATCTGGGAAGAATTTCTTAGGAAAAACAACTCCTTATTCGGCAGATCAATGCTCCATACTTAAGCCACAGTTTCCTGACTATTGGATAAATGCTGTCAAATATGTTTCCTGGCCCAGGACTTTTTGAATGCCTGTTCTAGGTTGAGGATTTTTAGTCTCTTTGTGTTTATTCAAACTAGAAATTTACTTTAGCACTGCAATGGAAAGCTAATTAGAAATGTGTTTGCAAAGTTTACCTCCTGAAACATATTAGCTAGAATACTCAAAAATCACCACAGGGCAAGCTCCAGCCATAAATGCATGGGGTGGGAAACTGTCTCATAAAAATTAAAGTAAGGAAAATTTCAGTTGATTGAATGTTGTGTATTGCAGACTTAAAAGTCTGAATTCAGTAGGAGAATTTATGGCTTAACAATACTTGTTAAAATTTTAAAAAAAGTTTTGCAATCTTTATTCTCCTGTCAGTTCTGGAATGATTTCAGGATATTTTCAGTATGATATAATGGGATAACATGACTATAACATTTTAACTGAATTGGAGTACACACTGAATAAACTGGGAAAAGGTGGTATCTTCCTGTAAAGAATGGGGGTCCTAAGGTGAGTTATTTTCAGGAGATCAAGTTGAAGCATAGGCCAGGCACAGGGAGAGCATCTCCCTCAGAAAACATAGCCTTCTGTTTGGGAGCTCACCGGGGTAATTCTCAGATAGAGAACTGAGTCTAATGAGCTCTCCCTGGGCATGTCAATGAAAAAGTTACTTAGAAATTGAGTTGGGAGAATCTGAGAAGGGGTTGAATAACAATTTGCGATGAGTCACACATCAACAGCACTAGTCTTATAAGAAGAGGTCTCACTAGTTCTAGCTGCCTTTTTAACCAAAATGGGCAAGAATTGGAAATCCTTTCTAAACCTCGTGCCACAGCATTTTGAACCATTTATTCCCTTGAATTTAGTGTGTTCTTAAAATGTGAGTTCTACACCAATTGTTTTAAGGAGTTTAAAGAATGATTAATTTATCCATTGGACCACTATCTGTGCATTATTAGAAGCCAGACTGGGTGAGTTCCACTCATTGTGAAAGTGACTGTTAAGGAATATGGAAGCTGGGGGAAAAGCAGAGGGAGAGGGATCACCAATGTCTATTCTTTGGACTATGTCTGTGTATTCCCCATCCTTTGAAAATTAAGCCAGCTGCCCACTGAAAATTTTAATCAATTTGAACTTATTTCTGAACATAAACTAAATAAAGTAAATTAACTATCTAACAGTGGCCATTAAGTACTCCCTATTAAAGCTAGTTCTTGGAGGTAGTAATAAAAGTTTCCCATCCCACTGTATTTCCTGACTCTACCCCAGACCAGTTTTCCAGATAGAGGATTCAACCTAGATTTTTAGAGGGGCCTATGCCCCTCCAGCACAACAGAACTCATCAGTTCCAAAATGTATTCCAGAGCTATGGGATACAGAATGGGACAGAGAAGTTGCTACTATTCCAGGCATTTTCCTGAAATGTTTAAAACTCCATTGACCAGGAAAGCAGCTCTCCCAGGTGTGTGGGGAGTGCTTGGGTGGGTCGCCTTTCTGCCATTTCCAGGAGGATTAGCTTGGGCTGAGGCCTTCTAGTGACAGCTTCCTGAAAACTGCCTTCAGTAAGAGAGGGGGAGAACCAGAATTGCTCCAACTTTCTCAGCGGTATTTTCCGGGAAAGCCATTAAATTCGTGGCTTCTCTTTGTGCGAAGCTGATTTCTATTTGGCTTTGAATTGTTGACGGCTATTTCCCCCTTAATGAAAGTGTTGTCTGGATGAAAAATATATCGGGTGGCAGGAAAATTGGTTGATTTTTTTGAGATAGGTGCCCAATGTCCTACTTTTCTGTCTGAGGGAAGATTTTCTGCAGACTACAGAAATTGACAGTATTGTCCAGGTAATAACCACAGTCGACAATATTTTTCAAAAGGGCATTTGAGTGATGAAAGCATTTGGATATTGCTTTTCAAATAAGCAATTTTCTTTCTTGGGCTCCTTTGATTTTATAGAGGATGGGGAGTGGGGTGGGAGGGGGGCGGTGGGGAAGAAGGGGCCACGCATTGGCAAGGGGATACCTTCCCCATTCGCCCAGTCCTGAAATAACGAGGTGCTTGTCAGCTGCGCCCGGAATTCAGGGGTCTGAAGACCCCTTAATGAATTCGGCTGGCGAGGCGTTGATATTAAGAGTCAAAAGGAAATCACGGAAATGAGGAGTAACACTCTTCTTGCACTCTCCTGCCCATAAAGCAAGCCGATGGAAGCTCTGAAAGTTTGCCTACTCTCAAGTGACAAGTTAGGAAGGGTGTATTCTTTGTGACTTTAAAATAGAAACTGGCTAGCTTTGATTCCATTCAAGAAAGCCCCCTTTATGCGTCTACGTTCTTTAGGAGCTTCAGATCGCATTTTAAGACCTTAGGAGTCCTCGCCATTTTAATTAAAGGAGAGAGAGGCGAGTCCGCCTGCAGAACGCCGTCGGGTCGCAAGGCGGGTCTCAGCTCTCGCCTCTCCCTGCATTCTCCTCGCCACCATTTCTCTGATCCCGCCGCGTGTTTGCAGGAAGTTTCGGCCTTGATTTATCCGCTAGTCAAGTTCCGACCAGCTCTTTTTCTCCATGTCAGCACTAACCCCCTCCCCCGAGCTTGGTAAACATAGCGTGCGCATTTTTCTGCCGCCGATTGGCATGTTGACGACTCCGCTTGAAGGAATGTGACAATAAAGTGGGAAACCAAAGCTTGGCAAGCACTTAATCAAGGATAAAAAGGTTCCGCTGTAAGGATGTCACTCAATTTATTGTGAAAGTCGAATGAATTACGTTTAATGAAAGTGCTCCCCGGATGAATATTACCAGCAATTTCCTGAGTTGGCTCTGTCAGCTCGAGATGAGGAAATGCCAACCCAGATCAGAAAAGAGCGCCCGTCTCAATTACTATGCAGGCTTTCCAAGAGCGGCTTTTTATTGAGATGATATATAGTGGCGGCTTTTTCATGCAGCTCCGCGCGCCCAAGAGCGCGTTGGCGCGGTTTCCAAGTTTGCTGCCTGCGCTCGCGGGTTGCAGGCTGCTGTTTAAACTTCTGAAGAGCGCGCCGCGTCTCTGCTGCGGGCCGAAAGCCTAATCACCGCCTCTGTAACAGCTTTCCCTAGTACATTTCATTTACTACGGAGGTGGAGGCTGACTGGGGGGTGGGGTGTGGGGGAGGGGTGTGGGGTGGAGCGGAGAGAATTCCTATGCTCGGGTGCCCTGCATTATAAAAAGTTCCTTGGGCGTCTAGTCGGTAGCTCTCGACGGTGGAGAGCGAGCTGGCTCCGCGAGTTGCGGCCTGGGATGGTGCGCGCGGTGCGGTCCCAGGAGCAGTGACAGAGCAGCACGTGCTTCTCCGGCTGCGGCTCGAGAAGAGCTTCCCCAGCTCCTCCTTCCTTGAAATTAATGTGGGCATTTTACTCGTTCAAGCCGGAAATCCGATGGGGAAGGGGATACAGAGGCCGCAGTCAGAGAGCATCGCCTCATCTGCATGAGAATGGAGAACCGGGAGGCTTTTCTTGTACTGTTTCTTTCTCCCACAATAAGACAAATTGCTGCTTAGAAATACCGAGTGTTTCCTTAGAAACTGGCTCGCGGGGGCTCTGCACGTCCCCGCTGAACCTGCCTCTGGCCGGGCCTAGCCCATCACCCCCGCCGCCCTAAAGGACTCGAGCAGCCGCGGCGAAGGGCGCAAAGGAAGGCCGGGCACCCTCACCCCGCCGGGGGCGGGAGCCTCCTCCCCACACATCCCGCGCTGTGTCCGAGACCCCCTCCCCACCCACTGATTTTAAAGGCCGTTCAAGTCGTCTTCTACGACCAGATTGAGAAACTTTCTTCGACGTAGGTTTCATATCCTTCATTCCGAAACAGCCCTCTGACCAAAGCCGCAGTGTTCGGGCCCGTGGACGTTTCCCAGCTGCAGTCGCCGTCGCCACAGCTGCACGCTTTATTGTCTACTTTTAGCTTCGGCCGACCTCGAGCAATCCCGACAGGTTTATGAAAACAGGGGTACAGCTCTCTCGCATCCGGACCCCAAGCCCCCACACCAGAGCTTTGCTTCTGAGGAACTTTTGGTCGACGCCCCCGAGCTTCGGCGCTCCTGGGGCAGCAAGCTGGACAGAGACAGCTTTCCGGAGAGAGGCGGCCAGGCGAGCCCGGGCCCGGAACGCTGTTCTTCAGAACCACGGCCAGCGCCGCAGGCTCCGCCCCGCCCGGTGCCAGCCGCCGGGCCGCCCTCCCTCCCCCGCCGCCGCCTGGGCTTGGTCCTTCTTAAAGTCGAGTTAGCGCTCTCGGTTTCCGCAGACACCTCCCTAAGGCCCAGTCGCTTCTGGAACGACTCGCCTTCCCCTCCCAATCATTCGGGAACACCAAGCTCTAACTGCTAGGTCCCCAGAGTGTCCTGCGGTCAGAATCTCTGGTTTGCACCCCTCCCGCCCCCTCTGTGGTTGCAGCGTCACGTGATCACCACTGAGTTTATGCGGAGGGGGGACGAATCCTTCTTTCCCCTACCTTCTCCGCCTCTGTCCCCCACTCCCGCTCACAGCTCATTAAATCGACCCCCTTCCCCCAAAAGAAACGTGAATCACATAATGTAGAGCTAGAAATATCTTAAGCAATGTAAAACCCTCATTTGACAGTCGTGGAAACTGAGGCACAGAGAGGGGAACCAACTTTTCGCAAAAGTAAAGCCATGTGGGGAGAAGCGATTCCGGCCCCATCTCCCACCTGCGGGGAAGAGGGCTGGAGCCACCCAGACGCCCTCCAGGAGAGGCGCCTTTAAAAAGCAGCGCATGGAGGGGGAGGGGCGAGGAGGGAGTCTTAATTATTATGAATTTCTAAAGCAGCAGTAATTATTCACGGGGAGCAGGACAAACCACAGCCCGGGCAAGGGAATCGATATATTTGCTATCGAAAGTGCCTGGCTCGCTTTTAATGCAGACGAATGGGGATGCAGCCTCATTATTTTCCGTGGTTAGGCTCGCCGGCGTGGGGCCTGATGCTGCGAGAAATCTATCATCATTAGACCCGGGACGGGGCGGGGGAGTTTCTCTTTACTTACCAAACGACACCACCAGCACCACCACAAACCAAAGGAAAACAAAAACAAAAACACACCCAAACACTCACACCCACACAGCCGTTTCCCTCCCGCCCTCCCCCTTGCGTGGTCTCTGCTGTAGACTCCCCCGGGGCCTCTCTGCGCGCTCTGGAGCAGGCACTGCGGTCACCTAAAGTGTGCGCGGTTCCTCCTCGGCGGCGGTCACACCGTTGATTTGATCCAGAAACAAGCCGGATAGTACCGAGCGCTGGCGCTAGGGGTTGTCTGTGTCAAAGGCGAAGGTTGGCTGGGAAGTTTTCCTTTCACGACACCCGATTCTGCAAATCCCCGCAGTATTAAAAGAGCAGAGATCTGGCAGGTAGTACTTCATCAAACCGCAGAAGTCAGCTCAGAGAAAGGCAAGCCCGCGAGAACAGACCCAATTTGGAGGTGGAGGGGTTGGAAGGGAGGGGAAGTTTTAGGCGCAACGACTCCCGGGTATTCTCCTGGGACCTGGTGAGACCCGCCCGCTTCCTTCTCTGGGCGAGTCTGGCCTTTTGCCTACAGGCCAGCCCGCTGAGTTTTCCAATACTGGGAATGGGCCCCACCTCCACCCACAGAAGTCACTGAATTGTCCATGGTCCTGCCTCCTGGATTGCAAGCGTTTTCACTTTTCCCCTCCCTTCGGCAGCTCACATTCTTTCTTGCTCTAGGAAATTGCCTGATGCCCCTGGTGGGCAGCTGGTCGGATGAAACTTGCATACCTGTATAGATGTCTTCACAGTTCTCTGCAATGCCATAATTCTTATGGTCAACTGAAGGGTGTATGCCTGGCCTTCATCTGGTATGCTCTTCCCTTATTCCAGCCTTTCGATCACTGCAGAGAAGATGGGATATGGCGTTTTAAGAAAACACGACTCCCCCTTCATTGCAATAAAATTGTAATAATTATAATGAGATTTATAAGAACAAAATTAAAAATTGTGGGCTTCTGGACATTAAAGTGATAATAATATTTGCCCCTACCCTTGGATTTTCTTTTCCTTGGAGGCCATCCGTTCATGGTCTATTGTGATTACCTGAGTGTCTTTGTTTCCTTCTGTCAGAGACAGCTAGCCAACACAATACCAGCACTGTATGATCTACTGGTATCATTTCCTCCCACCATCTTCATTTTTAGAGGCTTTGTAATTAAACTCTGTGAGATATATGTAACATACATCCAGTGGAGAGCCTTTTTATTTATATTTATGTAGCATGCTGAGAAAGGAAAATTAAGAAAGTACTTATATTGAAGTAATAAGCCTGCTTTGATATGAACAGAAATGTCCTTTTAATTTAGTTTTCTCAAGTCTAAATGACTATCTCTGTGAGACCAGACCCCATAGTTATGCCTTTTTAAAGAGAGATCCCAATAAAGTGAAAAAGACATTTATTGGCTTGTACTAACTTAGAGGAACAAAAGGCCAGGCTAACCCTTCCCTGGAAATGTATATTATGGAAAAGTGCAGTATGATGCAGGAAGCTGAGCAGAAAGAGCCAGCTGGAAACAGCTGCAAGGCCCTACATTTTTCTGCCTCTCCCTGCCCCTAACCCACCACAATGCACAAATTTACACATAGTGTAACAGGGCTTTCCAGAGCCAACATAAAGTTACCAAGAGGCAAATTGGTAGTAATTTTAATACAATTGAAAAGCACAGACTAAAAGGAAGGAGGCACTGATTTCCCTCTTTAAGAGGTTATTACCAGAAAAATTATGATAGAAAGGCTAGGATAAAATTTTCTGACTTAGAAGAGCCTTTTTCATTTACAGGTTAAACATAAACACACACAGTCACACACACACACAGCAGAATGAGACTGATTATATATCTATATATTTACCACTTTGAAGGATTTCATGGAAAATTATTGTAGAGAACTTTTTTTTAATAAGTTTTTGGCTTTGAAATTCCAACTTGGGTTTGACAGTACCATTTTCTTGATAGTAATCTGGTACCTGACACTATACTGTTGTCCCATTTATGTCAGTATTTTCTGCTATAGAATGGAAGCAATTTTGCTAAAGAGAAACTACTGTCATGATGGCTGAAATTTTAGTCACATATATAAACTCCAATCTCTCCAACTGAACTTTAGAAAATGATCCTTCTCCTTGTAACCTTGTAGCAGGATGTTATTAGAGGCCCACAGGTATATAAAACAGCTTATATAAAATTAATGGACTGCTTTACATTTACAATCTCTTACTTGTGGAGCCCTTGTAAAATATTGCATCTATTTAAAATAGGAAGAATATAAAGTCAGGCTTGGTGTGCGATCCATAGTTGTAAATGGTTCAGTGAAATATTTGATTGTTTTGAGTAAGTTTGACAATGTGATAGAAATTTATTGTCTGTCTTTGTGCGCTGATGTGCTAATCATAAAGTTGTTCCTTCTTTTATGTACTTGACCTGTTTTGAAACTGACTGTAGGATTACAAGGTAACATCTAAGTACATAATCAAAAATTTTAGGAAAGATGCATTTATTGACTTACCAGATTACAAAGAGATCTATGGGTCACAAATGAGAAAGCAGAAAAAAAACCCTCCAACACTGTTTCACTATTTTTTTTAAAATGACCAACAATATATTCATTAGAGTTATATACTGTTGATATTTTATATTCATTTTTGAATATGTAAGTGGATAGAAGTTTTAATTTCAGCATGAAACTTCATAAAAATGAGGCTTTCTGAGTGTAGGTGAATTATTAAAAACAAACTTTTTTGATTGCCATAGGCAAAATTTGGAAAAATTTGAGGTCCTCATTTTTTTTCTTCTTCCAAACATAAATTAAAAACTACATTTTCTCATTTACTGTTACTTGGTTTATGGATCTCTAAGAAATGCCATAAGTGCCACTATGAATTTCTTTTCTCTAACTGTGCATTTTTATTGGAAGAATGAAGCATTTTTTTCTCTTGCCTTATTGGACTGAGAATTACACATAGCCAAAACCCTGGTGACATTTTCAAATCCTGTTCCCCTCTCCATTTCACTCCAAGGTTAACTAGAATAGTCATATTCTTTTTTTTTTCTTTGTAAAAATGACCACGCATTATCATGCTAACATCTCCACTAAATCAAAAACAATGCTCTGACTTACCACCTGGCAACATACATTGCTAATGCTGCCCAACACTTGACGGAAAACTCTTAAAAGTATGGGCTGAATTATAAGAGATCCATTATATTTTCTGTTTGAGAAATTTTAAATGAAAAGGCCATGATTTATCCCAAGTTTAGTTCTAAAACCTTTTTGAAGAATGATGAGCCGTGATGTGTTATTGGAGCAGCTCTGGTGTTGATAACAGGGTCTGTCTACATAATGTCTGAAATTGAAAATATAAAATACCTTTACTCACATATTTTTTCCCCAGTTATTTGTGAACAGTTTCTTGCACCAGGAACCATCATTTACTGTTTTGCAGAATTAAATGCAGAGAAAGATGCAAACCAGTGCATATGGAAGGAAGTTATTCATGTGTGGTTAACGTAGTATTTCTCTGGTCTTGATGTGAAACTTAATTGCTATTGATGTGAAGATTTTGCAGAACGTGGCAGAGTTTTTGCCTCTTTCACAGGAAATATGTAATTGAATGATGAGTGCCTCATGTTAGATTTTCAACCTTATTTCTTTTGGTTTAATAAGGCGGAATTATGAACAGCTGCACCAAAGAGGCAGCCACAATCTCTGGCCATTATCAAACTAATGCCGATTTGGCATTAGTGCATATGAGCTGAGCTACTGCTTTTGGATCTGCACTTCTTGAATAAATGTTCTGAAGTGTGAAAGCATGAAAAGTGAATGATTTGGCCTGAGATGTTTAATCCTGCCTTGCATTCTTGACTGAAATCCTTCACAATTAGAATGGCTCTAATTAATGCATGGCCAGATGCATTTGCACAGACTGATGGATTTTCTTCCCGTTAGTGTTCCTTGAGTAAATGGTGAGAGGGTTTAAAGGCAAATCCCCATGCCTGAAGGTGGCTGATATCCTCCCAAAGACCATCACCCAACCTTCAGCCAGGTGGATAAAGTCATGGCACCAGACCAACTGTCAACACTGAATTCACAGTAGAAATAGAACAGTAATGAGCAGACAGTGGGTGATTTCTTGGCTCCAATGAAGACCCGCCACAAGAGGGAGAAAACTGATCTCTTTTTAGTCATTGCAGGTTTTCAGGTTCTTTCTCTCTCTCCCTCCCTCCCTCCCTCCCCCCACTCTCCGCCTCCCTGTCTCAGATCCCTTACTGCAGGTCTTAAGAAAAAAAGTATTAAGAAAGACTTGTTAGGAGAAAATAGGAGGGCGATAATGGTATTTTCTTAATTCTGTGACCTTGGGCAAACTCAACTTCTCAGATCCTCGATTTTCTTATCTGGAAAATGGGACTAAAAATACCTTCTACCCCGTAGAGTTATTATTGAGGAGTCACTGAGTTAATGTGTTATAAACAGCTTAGACAGGCGACTGGAACATAGAAATGGTAAACCGATAAAGACTAAAAGTCTTGTTACCCTTTAGAGAGAAAGGTTTCTGGATCAGGTTCCCATAGATCAGTGCTCCCAGCATAGCCCTTGTGAGGCTAACACATAAGAGCTAATTCTACCCTAGGACCATCCTGTCTTTTGTTTCCCTCTTTCAGCTAGTTGATTGCTATACAGTTGCCCAATGCTGCCCAGAAAGCCATATGCATTTAATGTATATGGAAACAATTGTGATTAAAGCCAGAAGAAAATGGCCATTTCTACAGCAACTAGCTAACTGTTTATGGAATAAAGAGACAAGTCATGGGCAGGCTCAATGAATAGATTAATTGAAATAAGAAGTCTTGTGATGTTTTAATTTTGGGTGGCAAATGGTGGACATTTATTAAGATCTGACTTTAAATATTGATTGACTTATGAGCTGTATTTGCTTTTAATTACTTTTAACACACGAAATTCTCTTAAAATTTGTGTATAGGGTAATGAAAACTTATAGCCTACTATGTCCTGAAGTCCAGGGACCTTTGGCCAGGGAGTACAGGCAGCTTTTCTCCATTGAAGTTCATTCTAGCTGAATACCTGGGTATGTCAGCACGTTAACTCCCCAGAAATACTAGATGAAATATTTTTGTGGAATTCTCATTCCACAGTTCCCCTCTCTCATGATGCTCAAAGTGTCTTCTATAGGCCGAAATATGTCTCCTTTCAAGGAGTTTCCCTGGGTACCAAAGAAGAGTTCCTACACAGAAACACTCTCCTGTGTCCTGGATTTGACATGAGAGTGGGGAAGGTGTAGGGATGACTACAAAGGATAAAATGTTCCACTTTCCTGCTTACAACTGGAGCCAAGCATGGTGCCAGGACTTTAGAATGGGGTTTTTTCATTTAGGTCTTTTAACAACCCTACAAGATGATAGGTACTATTAATATTAATTAATTAAAAGATTCTTTGAATATCATTAAAATTATTAATAAGCCCTAGTGATCTCGTTAATAATACCCAATTTTTTAGATGAGGAAAATGAGGCATTGAGAGTGTGAGTGTCTGGGGAAAGGTGGCAAGATCCCAGAGAGTCTTATTCTTGCGCCAGAGCTTTTAATTACTGCACCATATTGTGTGTGTGTGTGTGTGTTTGTGTGTATGTGTGTGTGTACACATGCACGCACGTACTGGAAAAGCAAAAGAAGAGTCTCATTTTTAATAATTCTTTAAAGAAGTAACTATGTTGCTTTCCATTTTAATGAAAAAAATCTTCTTTTCCCCTCCTCTGGGCAGACCTCATCTGAGTAACTGGGATGTGCATGAAATTGCTGTTGGTATGACTGTAGTTTAGTAGTATTATTGGATGTAGTTTTTATTCTTCAGGGGTTTCCCATCAAATGGGGAGGCAAGGCTAACAAACACAGGTTTGATATGGATGATCTAGCTTCTGCTGATGGCATGTGGGACACAAGCTTTTTAGGAAGTCTTTGTCTACTGACCTAACCAATATGAAAAATGATCCTTGGGCCTCAGGGTAAGATAATAAATGAGACCGGGACATAAAGCACAGCCCTCACAGTCATCTGGGGTAGTGTTTAAAATGATCCATAACATCTGTATCTCTCCTAACAAATCACACACATGTTTTAAAAATTACTTGCCATGTCTGGGCAGGATGAGGTGGGGAGGGAAGAGTATTTGTAAGGGGGTAACTGCAGGTACGAGGTGTAAACTCTAGTTTTCCTGTGGCATTAATTCTCATGAGTCCCATCTTGCTGACAGCTTACCAGATATAAAACAGAGATGAAAATCCACATTCCTTAAAAAGTGAAATCTTTTGAACAATCATACAAACTAAGACACTTAAAAAAAATCTGCTTAGTTTAAGACCTTATTGTCAAAAAAGCCCCGAACATTCCACTAGCTTAGCATAGGCGTTTCCATTGCATTTGGATGTATAATTTAAAAATAAAGTAGAATAATGCTCACAAAATATTTTATAGAATTACTCAGTCTATGTTGGATCTATACATTTTTTTATTTCTGAAGAATAAAAGTAGATTCAAGATACTACTGCCCAAACTGGAAGTCCTCTGGCAGGAGATGAGGAAGGAGAGTCTGGCTTCATTTCAGTCTTGTACTACATTTGACCTTGGGAGAGCTTAGTTATGCCTTGGGGCAAAAAACTAAATGTTCCATTTTGTGGTAGTACCATCTTTCACCTTTATGTGGATTTAAAAATGTAAATAAGATTGCTTTCTGTAAATGGTATACATGAAGGTCATATTCATATTCTCCGCAAGAATTCAAAATGCCATTTGACCCATCATTGGCTCAGTAGATAATAATGTGTTCTATCAGTTTCTAGTAATCTACTTTCTAAACATTTTATGACCCAATATTTTAATGCCTAGTTCCTAGTTTGTGAAATAGAAATAAGAAATAAACCTTTTAGCACTTCATTGTAGATTTATTTATAGAATGTGTGCTTTCAACTTTGAACTTTTAAAAATGCCAAATCTCTGAATATATTTCCCTAGTTATAAAGTAGTCTGCATGAAAATCTGCAATGAGAGAAGAATATGCTTTTGAAAGATTTTGAGGGCTTTAGCTTTTCCCTACTATCATTTGTGTTTCTTTCACTTATTATTTTCCTTGTAGATCACTCAGGAAATAGGGTTTGGGAACTCTTGCAGCAGGGTGCAGTCAATGAACTTAGGAAGTAAAGTAACTGCTCCTTCTTTGAGAGAGAGGGTGTCTGGATTCTTTTCATTGCAATTTGGATAATAAGACCCTGATAGATCCTTTTATTTAATTGTCATGATTTTGATCGTTAATGACTTTTGATTGCTTCTTCTGGAGGCACCTGTCAGCCGTTTCTGAAACACAGATGGCTTTATCAACAGCAGTAGCAATTTCTTTTTTTTACTAACCTTGAGCAGAACAAATTATTTTGGGAAGATGAGCAGACCAATGTCATCCTAAATTTTTCTGTTTTTGGGAGATTATTTTCTTTATTGAATAATGAGTTGCAATCACTCTTTTTCAAAAGCTACTAAATTTTTTTTTGATAGTAAAGAGCATTTGTTCTCTGAGTCATTGTGTGATGGTTACTCAGTAACTGAGGTCATACAACTAAGGTGAGAATATATCCCTGTTTACTTGGAATAGTTTTATTTTATGCCCATCGCTTATATTGAAAATACCCTCTCTTATTTTCAAAAGTGTCCTGGTTTGGGTGATTAAATTAAATGATCATCTTACATAAATGCTCAAATGGCTGACAAAGAAAGTGAGAATACGAGCCTTTCTGAAAGACTTATGATTATGAAACATTGTTGTATGGGCAAGAAGAGTATTCCCTTCTCTCTTTCATGCTTCCTTTCCCACTAGGGACTCAGGAACTTGAGTGCCCAGTATCTACCACCTTGGTATGCCTCATGGAACACACTCATACTCTTTAAAAATCTGGTAAAATTTTTGAATGCAAATTGTGCAGTATACAGTTAGTCATGAGAAAAGCTGAATTGGAGAAGACAACGGACTGATTACCTACTCAGAATTTCTGCAGGATTGCATCAGTCTGGTCAAATTGCTTTGGTCGGGGGCTCAGAAACTGAACTTTATCAGTGCTTCTAGAGTTGGTAGATATTCTAAATAAACTCATTCTACCCAGGACACCATCTTGATAATGCTTTTTTCCTGTGAGAAAAAATCTGAAACTCTATTTAGAGCATCTTCCTTTTAAACATGGTGGCTCAGAAGAGTCCAATTGGTAATCAAAACTTGCTTGGTGTGTTTATATATATATTAGAGGGAAAAGAAGAGGAAAGCCTCGAGGTTATTTCATAAGAGGCCATGGTGGAACCCAAAGCAGAGTTGAAAGTTCCCTTTTTACGGATTGTGTCTTCCCGTCCTTGAGAGTGGTGAGCATGCACCACCTCAGATTGTGCTGTGCATCGATTAAATTGTGTTCCCAAAGTCCATGTATTAGAAGCTTAATTCCCAGTGTAACTGCTGAGGTTGGGAAATCCTGTCATGGTAATTGAAAGGCAGAGCCTTGAAGAGATGATCAGACCATAGGAATGGATTAATAATGGTGGTCATGGGTGTGGTTCTGAGGGCTTTAAAGGGAAAGCATGTGAGAATGTCTCTTTCTCTGCTCTGCCATTTCTGCCATGTGAGACCCTGCATTACTGTAAAGCCACCACCAAAGAAAACCCCTTCCAGATATGTTCCCTGGACTTTGGACTTCCCAGCCTCTCAAACTGTAAGCAATAAATTTCACTTTCATGCAAATTACCCAGTTCCGTGTACTTTGTTATAAGCAACAGAAACAGAATAATACAGTTTGCTTTTCTGAATCCCAGTTTTTTTTTTATGCTGACAAACCCATCCAGTCTTTTTTGCTATATTCTTTCTCTAAATGTATTGCTACCACTGACGAAACTTCAGTTACACAGCTGCACCTGTGGACCTATAGAATATTCTCCCTATTCCCATTTTTTGTTAATTTTATTTGATCCTCTGAAGGCATTTTTTCTCCTTAATATCTTGGTTCTTGGCTAGACGCTCATCAACACCATTCTACATCTCCCCTATGCAGGGCTCTATAAGCCCTTGAGACTAGGAATGTGAAAGTGTGATGTTTATATCATAGGTTACTCTGTCTCACTTCAATTCAGAGGTTATTTATGATGGGAAAATTTAAGCAATTAGTTAGTATCCTGGACAAAACCATTTAAATATGTGGTGGGAAGAGGGGAGGAGAAAACATTTTTCATGCCTCTATTCAAATACTTGGCTTGTTTTTCTAGTAGGTATCCTGTAGACATGTCTTGGTTTTCCCAATTTTGGGGGGCTTGTAGAAATTGGTGCTTGGAAAAGTATTAAAAAGAGTAGGAGGCAGGTTGGAGTGGCCATGGGGATTGACACTAGAGCCACTTCACAAATTCTCCTCTGTTTTGCAAATGCACTGGCAGAAATTAACTAGAACCTCCTTGGTAGAAAGCATCAACACAGATTGCTACTTCTGATGGCTCAGGAGGTGTGTGTGCTCCCCAGTTTGCCTTTCTGGGAAAATCTCTTCAGCAAACGTACCCCTGGAATCTAATTTGTGCAGGCCTCTGGCAAGGACAAAGTTAATATGATGACACACCAGGAATTTCACTCCAGCCTGGAAACTAAAATGGACCAAAAGACAGAAAGCATCAGGGTGCTTTTCAAAGATGATTTTTTCTTTTTTTTTCTTTCTTCTTCCTTCTTTCCTTCCTTCCTTCCTTCCTTCCTTCCTTCCTTCCTTCCTTCCTTCCTGCCTTCCTTCCTTCCTTCCCTCCTTTGTTCCTTCCTTCCCTTCTTCCTTTCTTTTTCTTTGTAGAATTAGAAATAAAGAGTGTGAAAGTGAGAAAGGGCGAGAAGAGAGAAATATTCAATATTTGCATCTGAATACAGTATTCTGTATTTAGACACTATCATCATAAGAATGTTACCCTCTCCAATGAGCTGAACAGTTGATGTGAGCTCCTGCCACCTTAGTCACTCAACAACTGAAAATCACTCTAAATATTTTAATCAGCAGAAAGGAGACAAAAACAAAAAAACAAAAACCTGAACATGCACAACCACCAAAATTATGGAAGGTGCATCGCTGGTTTCCAATATGGCTATATGTCCCAACCATGGCATTTTGCAATGGCGTTGTTTTTCTAAATTTAGTAAATGGGCAAATATGCTTTTAATCAAAATATCTAAAAAACCATTTGCTTTAAGAAAACTCAGAGTGTTTCATTTATTAAACTGCCTTAGCTGAGGAAAGCTCAGTTGTGTGGGTTGTTATTGCTCTGAGGACTATCATGATATTGGTAGTATTGAATTCTAAAAGTGAATGACTCTTTCAACATATCCTTTACATATAGTGCTTTGCAAAAATTTGTTGAATGTAATTTTGGAAGGAAAATTAGAAGACTGCCTTTGAGACCGAGCAGATTGTCAGTGAAGTCTGTGATAAGGCTGAAACAGTAGGTGATTTTCCATCTTAGGTATTTAAAGTTTAGGGCTGTTGATGAATTTTAACTACCACAAGGTCTGGACGAAGCATTTCTCATCTCCATTGTATGCCATTCCTCTCCTTCTGCACACTTCTCCAGCTTTTTTAAACCCTTACTTTAGTTTCTTACGTGGCTTGCATTGACTGGGGAAGTGGTAAAATTAAGGCCACTCACAGAGAAAGATGTAGATCTTCTAATGATATGTGTTTTGGCCACTAGCCCCTTTTTCTAACTCCCACCATATCTCTCCTACCTCTATCTACAATATACTCAAAATTATGAATGAGTGCAAAATGGCTCTTTATAAAGAGAAATGTGGCTCCGGAGGAACATTGGTGCCTAATGGTAAAGGTAGAAAGCATGAATCAACTTTTCCAGCTATTAGTGATCCCTGGATTCCCAATATTGAAGCCACATCATCAATATTGAAGAGTTCACATCGCTATTGGGCAATATGATGCTCTTTGTAAATCATGAATTTCTCTGTTCTTGGAGGTTACCACAGGTAGACAGTCATCTTTTCTAGGAGCCACTGCCTTATATTTACAGGCTCACAGTAAACTGTGTTTCAGAGACAGGAAATAGAGATATGAAGCGATTGTGTAGAAGTCTGTTTTCTTTGCTAAATGCAAAAGACATTAAAAAAAATAGAGTCTAGAAGTCTAACTTATATCCTGACTTCATCGTTTGAGCAACCATGCACAGTGGAGTGAATTGTGGTCCAGAAGGGCTGAATGTGTCTTAGATTATCAGAGATAGCCTTGTAATGGTGTGCCATGCCGTTATTTTCAAGAAGATCTTCATATGAATCAACAGATTATTCCATGAACTATATTGTTCTCCTATATGCAAGTCTAATAAAAGGGGACAAAAGCTGTGTTTGCAGAACTGTAGTATAGAGCTGAAAAGAAAATGAATTGGCTTAAATTAACGATCAAATTGTGGCCCCTTTAAAACACTAATCCTGAGACTTTAATCAGTTGGGGTAATATTCCATGCATGAAGAAAATTGGTGTACTGTATATTGTGTGTTGCTGAGTAATCTCTGGTCCTATTGTCCTTTGTGGTGCCATTGAAAAAGGAAATGAGTGGATCTTTTAGTGGAAATCAGGGCTGTTACAGCTTTAGCAGAAGGGTGAAAGGTAAAGCTTTATTTCCAAGCCAGGGCATTTCAGCTGACAATGAGAACAGACTTCCCTCTTTCTGTACACCATCTGCACAGCCTTGTGGCCTGAGTTGCCATCAGTGTCCAGAGAGAATGGCACTTCCCAGAAAGGATCAGAATTTGAGCAATGTTCCAGCCTCGAATTTTAACACTCACAAGCTGTTTGTGAGCACAAGTTCGGAGGAAATTGCTTGCTGCTTATCAGCATCCACTTTTTGTTGCTTTTTCCAAAAGGGTTTGAGCCAATATTCAATATCAGATGCTGTTGGAAGCTACTAATCTATAAAATATTAAGTGGCTTGTTACAATGCACATTGGCATGCTTATCATTTGTTCAAACCAAATATGAGATGGCAGGGCTTTCTTTCCATGTGTCCTAAGGGCTATTTCTTTGCCAATCATTTATTTGCTGATCCTTACAGAAAAGGACAATTCTTTGGAGTGGGGCACATCAATCTTGTAAGATCATCAGATGCTTTTCTAGATTTAGCCTCTGCTCTGAAATGGAAAGGGTGGGAAGCTAGGTGTGGGTTAGTCATTTTATAAGTGGTGAAGATGAGGTGCAGGGTAGTTAACTACCTTACTTAGGTTACATGTGTTGGAGTAAGAATTCAAGTCTGCTGACTCCCATTTTGCCAGTGAGAGAAATAAAGAGCCACATATTTCACATTGTTTCACTCTTCCTCGTCTACATTAGAGTAAATGGCTAATGCATGGCTAATATATTGATCTTACTTAAAAACACAATGTTTGGAAGGGAGATAAAGAATTTGTCTCTGTAATAACTGATTAACTTGTTGATCCCTGGATTAGGAATAATAATAATGAATGAACGTGAAATTGTTCATCAGTGTTTCTTGATTCCAATGTTGTTGTAATTTGAGCAATTTCATGAAATAATCTACCCATCTTTTTAGAATTCACAGAGATTGTAGGATCTTGAATCTGCTCCAAGTGGCTATGTGTGCTCAGCATGTGACAAAAATGATGAATGGGGTTGCAGGTTTAAGGAAACAGAGGTCTTATTGGAATGACATCTGCTTCTCTTCCAGGCCAGACATGACATACCCGGGATCAGTGAATCATGGTGGAAGAGCAATTTTACAGGCTTAAAATATTACTTTTTTTTCTTGTTTATTTGATTTTGAGCAGAAAAACCAAACAAAACCAAAAGTAGTAGATTTTTCCAGTATCCATAATTTTGTGCACCCAATTTAAATTGACTGCATTAAGAAACAAATTTTTAACTTTATGAGACTTACATTTTCAATCATATTGTCCTTTTATAACTAATCACTTGGTAAGGTCCAGCTTGCTGAAAGCAGCATTTTGCTTTTAAATTGTATTTTCAATTTATTTCTTTGCTAATGATTTCTAATTCTCCATTTGCACCACTCTCCCTGCCACAGCCTAGATAAGCTTTCCAACTCTCTAATCATATTAGATTGTCCAAATGGTGGCATGTTTTCCTAGGTATACATCCAAACACTGTCCCTTTCATCTAGAACAGAGACTCTCTTATTTCTACCAAGCTCAGTTGAATATTTATGCTTGACAGGTGGGTTTTTAAAAACACTGCATAGGGACTATGGATTCTTCACATTTTAAAATGGCTTTGAAGAGGGATTTTCAAACTCTTTAGTTGTGGAAGAGGCATTTCTTCTTGGCTTTTCCACTTAATTTCTGGTGGCATCGAATAAATGTTCTTTGCTGTGTAACTATTTTACAACAGTAGGAAACTGATGCACATGGAAATAGATCTCTACTGCTCTGGTCTACATGGTTTGATTTTCTCAGGGAGTTCCCAAGCCTCTTCCTACATGGGGGAAGGAAGCAACCCACAGATGCAATCTGTGGCTAGTGTATGCTGGACCAGTACCAGTGCCCCACAGGAGAAAATGTTTTTCAAGCTGTGCAGCCAAGAATCATAACACCTGTAACAGCTCGGCCTGCAGGCCCACATTCTTACCATAGTTGAAAAACTGGGAGTCTAGTCACACACCATTTTTTCCATTGGTAGGATACTTTTCATTGACCTAATTCTTGCCTGGTTTTTTCAAAAACACTTGAAAGGAGCCTCAGAAGGCAGGTAAGCCAATTTCATCGGTCAATTTGGTCTCGCATCTCCTGACATTCTCCCGATTGTTCATACACGTCTTTCTTCAGCATTCTCCTTGGATGCAGCTCTCAGTGAGGAGCCACATAAAGCAGTCATAGATTTATCTCTTGCTTTTCAGCCTTCTGGCAAAGACTCGATGCAGCCTATTTTTTTCCTCTCTCTCTCTCTTTCTGTTTCTTTAAGACTAAGGTAGGCATTTCTCTCATCTTTGTTGCCATTGATTAAAATAATCAAAAAAATTTTTTAGAGCTATAAAAATTTAGCAATTATTCAGGCCAATTTCTTCAATATAAGAATGAAGAGCAGTTCACTTTGCTTACTCTCTTAACATCAGACAGTTATTATAATGCCAGGGTCAGGTTTCCAGAGTGATTCTTCATGATGTCATACTAAACACTTATATTTAATTCTTTGAGGCCTATTTTAATTGAAATAGGCTTATTTAAAATAATTGTGGAAATAAATGCTGGCCCACAAAAATAAAATAGTGATGCTAATGAAATCGAGGTCTAATGAGATTGCATATATTATGCTCTTTTTCCTACGTAGTCTGCGGGACTGTGCTGATGTGAAATGATTAACAATCTTGCTGCAAGGAGACATGGAGGATCTTTTACTTCAGGGTTTATTGGCTTGGGCAGTGGGGAGAAGACCAGACGAGGAACCGAAGACCTGTATCCTAATGCAGATTCTCTCAGTCTTGGGAAAGGCTTAGAATTTAGAGCTGAAAATTACCTTGGAGTTAATTTATACTAGTCCCTCATCTTATACCTAAGAAAAATGAGCTGAAGAATGGTGAAGTGATTAATTCAGGATCACATAGCTAGTTACAGGACTATACAGAACGCCAGACTTCTGTCTTCAAATCCTACAGTATTTCTTCTACAATAAATTGCTCTCAAGGTTATTCAGCTTCTACAAGTCCAGTTTTCTCATCTGCTAAGTGATGATTGTGGCATTTATCTAACTATTTAATAGAGTTGTTGAAAAGAAGAACCTGCAATTAATGAGAGAGAGGATAAGAGAGAGAGAGAGAGAGAGAGAGAGAGAGAGAGAGAGAGAGAGAGAGAGAGAAGAGAGAAGAAGGGATCGGTTACAATAATTTAGTGGAGTGGGAATTATGAATAAAACATTGCAAATTTAGCAGGTTGAAATAATCTTGAAAGAACCACCTTATGCAACAATTTGAAAAGGTGCTTTCTGGTATGAATATGGGATTTGGGGGCAAGTTTAAAAAGGAGCAAATGTCACCCTCCTTTTCTTAAACTAAATTTGCAAATTGATTATTGTATTAAGAGCATTCTTATAAACTTATAATTACATAATACAATTCCCTTACCATATAGTAGCTTTTTGATTCTGATCTATTCATAATGTTCTTTGATTTTTTTGTCAAACAGAAGGAGTTAACGTAATGAACATCCTGGGTTGTCTCTGTGGTCTAATAATTTAATGCTTATCTAAGAATTTTAGTGTTTTGCAGGCAAAGTGGTTAGTGAGGACATAGAATTATTCATTTTTTACCTGAATTCTAGATAAAATGGTATGAGAGAAGGAGGATTAATTTTATCATGTGGAGACTTTACTGGATTTTACAAATTAAAGCCAAACATCCTTCACAAAAGTTCTTGGAGATGTGACAAACCGATTTATATTCCACTAATTTAACTCTATTTAGGCAGAATCGTGGACTGCTGTAATAAAACACAAAATTAATTAAATTGCCCAATAGCATAATTACAGTTTCATCAACAGAGAAAACAACTTTGAGTGCCAGAGTTTGAAATGTTAAACTGCATTTTCAGTTTAATTTGGGAAAATGTGTAATTGTACTCTGCCCTGCCATCTTCTTTCTTCCAGAAATATTAATGCAAACGCAGGCACTGCTGTCCCCTACTAATGACTTCAGTTTTGATTCCAGACTATTAAACTCATCCACTGTGGGTCTTCAAGACTGGAAGAAATTGTGAGGTTGGGGAAACAAAAGCATCAAAATGGAGTGGAAAGGGTAAGGGAAATTTAAAGGAGACATGAGTAAGAATGGGCAATGGATATAAAATGCCATTATGAAGACTCTGTGTCTGTTAAGAGTATGACAGAAAGTGATAGAGAGCTAGATATGCAGTAAATATTTGTTGCATGAGTCAATTCATGAATGAATGAAAAAGGGCTGAAGATCCCTTGAAAATGAAAGCAGCCATGAGGTGCATTAAACATGGATGGTTGCTTGAGCTATCCCGTGATGACCCACTAAGTTTAAAAGAATAAGTGACTTTCCTTAGGATTACAGTTCTGTGTGTGGCATTTCTTGTTTTCATATTAGGTCCTCTGTTAGTTTTGTTCAGATGAGTAAATCAAAGCTTCTTTGTATGCAAAAAGAACTCAATAAATATTTAATTTACAAACACGAGAATGCTAGAAATATTTTTTCCCAGGCTAAGTTAAACTTTTATTAATTGTATCTGAAATTTATCATTTACAACTTTTGTATATCTGTTCTTTTTCATTCATTCTCCCTAAAGGCCCCAGACTTCCCATTGCATAGGAAGATGAAAGCAGAGAAGGGCTCTCCTTATATCTTTTCCTGTCCACCCAGCTGTTGTTTTGGACTACATTTCATTAAGAATTATTTTTTTAAAAAAAAATCAAGCAGCAGTATACAAATTAAGGTTCTTGAGGCTTGATAGCAAAGTTGATTTCTCTTTGTATAATACTTCCCTTGCATTTTTCTGTGGAAAGTCCAGTTAGTTATTAATAGAGCATGTGATCAATGGGAAGGTTTAGATTTAGTGGAAAGGCTAATCTTCAAACCTCGTACAGACCACTGGACATACCTAGGTCTGATCTCTCTCCAGATGTAGTAAGTTAGGGGAAGTAAGTCAAAGAGGTTTGAAAGGTTTTTGCACTCCAGGTTTTTGTGTCCTGGCATAATGGGAAGTGGAAAGTAAACAACATGAGCCTTGTGACAGACATGCTGGAATCTCTGCACTCCCATTTATTGGCTGCCTATCTTTGGCAGAATTACTTCACGACAGCCAGGCCTCTGTCAACTATCTGTAAATAGGGAGATTAGAATAACTATTTCCCAAGAGTTTTTGGAGAATAAATGAAATAATACATGTGGAAGTACCTGGCACGCAGCAGGGCCTCATTTTATTTCTTCATCTTCCACTGTCTTTCCTTTGTGTCTGGAGCTTTTTGATATTAAGTATTGAAAATAACTGGTTTACACTCATGGCAGAGTTCTGTATTTACTAAAAATGTGGTGGCCATTGTCTATTTAGAGGGTTAGGAAGGTACACACAGATATGAGGGCTGCTTGGAGAAGATCTCAGCGCTGGGCTGCGGAGGAGAGCGTTTAGAGGGTGAGCCTGTCACCAGCACTTGCTCTCCAAGCGCTCGATGCCAATTCTCCATCCTCCCTCAGTCACACCACATGATCAGGAAGAGATGCAGTTGGCATGAATCCTTTTCTCTCCCTCCAGTTTTTCTCTCTCTCTTCTTTTGTTTAAAACACCAGTTGAAGAAAGAGTCACTTCAGCTACTGCCAGGTTCTAAGGAAGAGGGAAAAAAAAAAATAAAAGAAAAAGAAAAAGTGAATGAAAAGAATTAAGAAGCCTCAAAGACAAGGGCAGGCTTTGTAGAGACTCTGGAGATGATATCATTAATGTAAAGTAGACAGCATTATCTAGGTCACTGTATTTCCCCCAAATCCAAATAGTGTTATTGTTTTGCTCACTTTAAGAACAATACGTACACATGTGTGTCCATGCATGTAGCAAACCCAAACACCATTTAGCACAAATGCTGTCATATTCTACAAGCTGTTCGGAGCTTATATATAATAAATTACTGCTATATAAGTATAGATCAACAACACTTTCAGAAAAATATTCTTTTCAATTGCCATATTTTATTACATTCTACAGATATTCCATAACTTACTTTATTTAATAAACAATTATATATGTGCCAGGCATGTTACGAGTGTTAACTCATTTAATCTAGATAACAATTTTATGACGTAGGTAGTATTATTATCATCACTGAGCAATGGGAAAAAAAAATTGAAGCACAGAGAGGCCAAATAACTCCCTAAATAACATTCCTAAGGATGACAGCTGAGATTCAAGCAGAAAATCTGGCTTTGTAGACTGTGCCCTGAACTGCTATGATATGCTCATTCCAGTCTCCTATTGATGAATCTTTAAGTTATGTTCAGTTTTATTGTTTGTATTATAAAAAAATGTAGATCCTACAATGTACACAATGTATAGGTATGTCAAAACAACACATATGGGATAAATATACAGAATTTTTATTTGCCAATTAAAAAAATGCTGAGATGAATATCTTTGTGCATTATTTTCATCCTTTCCCTCTTCTTATTACTGCATTATTTGTCTGTGTATCATTGCATGTTTGTCTAGTTATTTCCTTTGGATAGATTGCTAGAAGTGGAATTGCTGGATGAAGAGGCTCTCTATTAAATTAGACTAACAGAATTGCAAAGTTTGAAGGGACATTATCGGCTACCAAGTCTCTCACCTGAGGCAGCTTTTCCATAGATTTTTTTTTTTCTCTTTTGTAATCTCTCTAGTGGCCCAGAAGACTATTCTTTAAGCAAACATGAAATTTATTGACACATAATTTGTAAGTCCAGGGATAATTCTTCAGACATAGCTGAAGCTATGGAGGTTGCTCACACAACATCACCAGGAATCTGTCTTCTTAAATCTCTTGGCTCTGCTTTCTTTTCTTTTGGGCTTCTTTCTCAGGCAGGTCCTATACTCTCACCCTCATTCCACGGTTGCTATCAGCAGCTCCAAATTTACATCCTACCAATTTAATAATCACAGCAAAAAGAAGGCACTATTTTCTCAATAGTTCCAGCAGAACATTGATTCTGTTTGGCTTGATTGGGTTGAGAGCCCACCTCTGGCCTTATCATCATGGCTGTAGGGTTGGAAGAGTAGCAATGAGTCTGAGCTGGTGCATGTGCCCAGGCTTGAGTTTGGGGCAGAGCAGAGACAGGCTGGTGCCAGATGCACCCAAAACATAGGACTTGAGGTTGAAGGAGGAAGTGATCTAAGCAACACCAGAAGAAGAGATACTAATCAGGCAAAAACAATGGATATCTAGCTTTGTACAGCTCTTCTGAAATATCTGAAGCCTCACTGTGATGTGGTGATGCCAATTCAGTCAGAGGCAGAGTTTGGCTGACCACTGAGAAAACAGTGCCCTCATTTTACTGGAATTTCTTAGCTGGTAGGAAGTGAAAACATGAGAAATGATCAATGACAAAAGACAGTTTGGGGTAAATGACAGGGTATAATTTCCTCTGGAAAAAGTGACTTAAGAAATGAGGAAAAGGGAAATGAATGAATCCTGGACTAAGAATCTACATCTATGTTGTTCTTACGAAGTACTCCTTGCCTGCTGGTGACTCAGGCCAAGCTCCTATCCACTGTCATTTGTAATGCTGAAATAGGAACAAAACAGGCCACTGGGATGTATAATAATTAATGAGAAAGTAAATACTTTGAAATCTTGAGAAGAATGAATGAATTTGTATTTGGATGCAACAGAATATTCTGTCACTGCTTTTCAGGAATCATAGGCTTAATTGCTTGTTTATGCTTATGGCTATATTTTAGACACCCCAAATAAATGTACATTTGGGGAAAATAAACTTTTTATAGTAGATAATTCATGTCCAGTGACATTCTCAAAAATGAAATATGTTTTGCTCTTTTCAAACACAAACTGAAGCATATTTGTACACACTGAAACTTGCTTCTTTTTCACTTAACATCTTGGAGATGATGCCAAAT
The DNA here is from genome assembly GCF_000696425.1 of Galeopterus variegatus. Lineage (NCBI taxonomy): Eukaryota > Metazoa > Chordata > Mammalia > Dermoptera > Cynocephalidae > Galeopterus > Galeopterus variegatus. The sequence continues at coordinate 258,549 of NW_007726288.1, read as the reverse complement.
GCCTCTTTTTTCACAGTCATATAGTATTTTTTTGTATAGTGAACTATAATTTATTTATTGAGGTCATCAGATGGACATTTATATTTTTTTTGTAAGTCTTTGAAAATATAAACTGTGCTGTAATGAGTATCCTTTTACAAACACACCTACACACACGCACACACACTCACACACACACACACACACACACACACAAGGATATTTCAAAAAGTTCATGGAAAAATAGAATTAAGAATTAATACAAATCTTTACATGAAGTTTTTGAGGCACCATATTTACACACATGTATATATATATAAATACATATATATAGACATATAAATATGTGTGTGTGTGTGTGTGTGTATGCTTTCATGTGCAAATATAGCAGTACTGCAAATTCTTGGAAGTGGAGTTGTTGGGTCAAAGGTATGCAAATTTAAAATTTTGATAGATATTTCCAAATTGCCCTCCAAAAGTTTTGTCCCAACTTATATTTCCACCAACAGTATTGAGAGCTCTTTCTCACATCCTCCACAACTTTTTTATCATTAATGTATTCATAGATGAAAAATATTCTTACTTTTGTTATTTACATCTATTTAATTTTAAGCGAGTTTGAGTACTGTTCATGTGCTTAATTAAAGCCATTTGTATTTCTTCTTCTATGGACTGTTCATGCCCTTTTCTGGGTTAGTCACTTACACTTTCTAAAGTTGTTTCCTCATCTAAACTGAAGATTTTGAGGAATACATGGCTGTGTAAGAGGTTTTGCAAGTGCCCTGCAGGAAATAGGCAATTAATAAATGTTGACAGTCATTATTGTTACTATTTCTACTACTGCCTATTGGTAGCTTTTTCTCTGTTTTTGGTCCTATCTCTGGAGATACAGATCAATGTTTCTATTCATACTTTTTGCTCAAAGCAGTATCTTCCAGCAACTTTTTCCTCTTCCTGCTTCTCTTCTTTGTTGGCTCCGATATAATCAGGCTTGACAATTCTCAGCACTCTTTGCTCTTTACTCCTCCTCGTCTTCCTCCCTCATATCTAATCAGTTGCTGAATCTTCTCAGTCCCACTTCAATAATCTACCTTCACTTAACCTCCTTTCCTAGCTCTCCTTAGATATCTTTTTATCTTTTGCTAGAACCTTCCCTTCCTTTCTTATTGGTGACCTTTTGCCTCTTCAACCCATCCTTTTTACTCTTTTAGGAATGTTTCTTTCTAAAAAACTAGTTACCTAGTATGCATCTTTTAAAAATTAGCTTCCTGTTGCCCACAGGCTAAAATCCAACCTCCTCAGTCAGGAATTCAAAGCATTTTGCAATTTTAGTCTTCCAGTCATTTTACTCCACTATACTCATCCTCTCCATGACTGCAAAGTATCTTCCTAATATTTAACCATTCAAATCAGTCTGTAATACATTTTCTACACATGCTCAAGCGCCTCCCTCCATACCTATCATTTGTGTGTTGAACCATTACCCATCCCCTAGGGACAACTCAGATGCTGGTCCTTTAAGTAGTGTTCTTACATGTCTGTGGCTAGAACTAATCCTCTTCATATGAAAACAGCTTTTTGCACCTATGAGCCTCTGAAATAATGTGAAATTATTAAATATTTCTTTTCTTATCATTGAAGACTGTTCTTTGTAGCTTATCTGGAGGTCTCTTACTCTCCTGGGAATTCACACAGCAAGGGCTGGTACCATTGATAGCTGAGGATTCACATGTGTGTGCTCTGGAGGGCCTTAAAATTAACCTAAGTAGTTCAAACTTTGGACTTTTGATGTTTTTCAAATACGGGAGGGGTATGATCAAAGAGTACTTTGGGAAATTAATCTGGCTGCATAATATAGGTCAGATGGGAGAGAAGGAGACATGGAGACTAGTAAAGAGGTGGATGAGATACTAGGACTAGGGGGGAGAAGTTCTAACTAGGAATGGTGACACTTAGAAAGGATAACAGGAAAACATAGCAGAAGAGGTCTTCCAAAAATGAAAAAGAAAAGCTTTCAATTGCACAAGGACGTCTTGGTTTGATGGAAAAGCTTGGGTGAAATCCAATTAAAACACCCAGATGATTATCTTGGCATTCTTACAGAAACACTTAGTTTTCCATTGGAATTTCTGATATATCCCCCTTTCAGTATCATCTATATAAATAATTTAGAGGAATGGAATTTACTACTTGCTCCTCTATTTTCAGGTGACTTTGGGGATTGTGCCTCCTGGAGGATTAATTACCATAAAAGTCCTCTCTTCCCTGAAAGGCTCCCTTTTAGGTCATGGTCCAGCTCAGCCTGGGTCGAGCTGGGAAGGCTTGTAGGTGGGATGCCTGCAGTGCCCCTGACAAGTAGATAGATGAGCTCTCATTTCCCGTACTGTGCTATTAGACTTCCAAGCTAGTGCAGCAGAGGATACCAGGAAAGAATTGTAAAGCAGGGGGCATTGTCACAGTCCCTTTCCAGCTGTTGGCTGTTAGCAACAACATCCATTCTGCTGCTGACACCCTGCTCTCCCTGGTGGCACTTATGCTCAGGAATTATTTAAACAACATAAAGACAGTAGAATATTTAAAAGTCAAAATGCCTGCTTTCTAATTATTCCCTAGACCTCACTTAGCAATAGCTGGTTTCGTGTCACACAACGTGACTCTCGTGGGGATTACAGCAGCCCCCTGAGCAGAAGTGACAGTGTTGGCATGCTATTAACAGAACTGGAGGCTGTTCTGCCTGCAGCCTTGAAGAGGAAAGAGAGAACCTCCCTCCCCCCCTCCATCCACTCCAAAGTCTCTAATTGAGCGGAAGGGCGATTTCAATGAGTTTTCTTTGGTGTTTGGGGGAATCTTGAGGCTATTTCTTGACTTGCTTCAGTTCACTCAGGTCATTCCTAGCCAAATGATCTGTGAAAAATGTGAAGTAGTAAAAAGGGGATTTGGTACCACTGGCCTTTTTTAATCCTCCCTAACTTTTGTGAATATCTTGAAAAGTGGTTAAAAAATCCAAGATAATTACTGAGTTAAAGGAAATCAAGACCGGGTTCATGATACTGTCAGGAAGTTTGTTGAATGGGCTTTTGAATTTACTTTGTTAAATCTTGAAAATGGCATTAAGCAGCTAATGGAGTTGATACATTAAATACAACCCTGGTCTGTACACAAAATGGACACTAGCTAATCAGTGATTTGGTACATCAGATGATGTGGGGAAGATGAGCTCTTTTTATTAGGTCAGCAGAATCAGTGATGTATGGAAGCACTAAAATGAGGGAACAGGTTAGGCTGCTCTTTGCAATTTTAATTACGAATTTTTATGAACAGAAAAATAAAATGGAGACATCTTTGGCTAGGAGAATAAAGGAATCTGCAACATTTGCTGGAGTTCTGATCTATTCACATTCGATTTTTCTTTAGCCTTACATCTAGATAAAAATTTGAAAGGACATTATGAATTCACATATTCTTAGTTTTTAATATATTATTAAGGAAGATGATGTGGGAAAAATCCTTTTATCTGATTTTCTGTGATATTATTCATTAAAAAAAAAAAAAGTAACAAAACCCAGAACTTTAGACCTGGAAGAAACCGGAGTCGCCAAGTGCTTGTCTTCTAGTCTTGAAAATACTCTTCTTTCAGTTTGTTTCCCCCAGTTGTGTGTGTGTGGGAGGTGCCATAGAAGAGTGACAATGAGCACAGGGTCTGGAGTCATTATGGCGAATGACAATATGGGCTCTGCCACTTGCTAACTATGTGAACTGGGACCACTGTGTCCTTAATGTTTCATGTTTCATGTTTTTGTGTCTGTAAAAAGGAGATAATAGCCTCCCTCTGTACATGCCCCGCCATGTATAGAGAGTAATATAAATTAGAGAAATATAAAGCACTTAGCACACTGCCTGACACTTGGTGTCGAGAGAATTTTTTTATTATTTGGATATAAATCATGCAAAATCCTTTTATTATAGAGTACATTTTTCCATATGGAAGTCTGAGACTACTGTGGGTCTCTTGGATTTTTCTGATTATGGTGCTTAAAATATGTCCAAGTTTAACTAAAATCTGGTTTAAAAAAGGTCAATGCATTTTATAGTTCTATGAAAGATTATTAGTAACTAAATCTGTGCAATGAGGAACCACAGAAACACCAGGTGATTTAAGCCTCTTTTAGAATTTTCCCCAAGGCCATATCATACACATTTGCATATAGTTGGCATATAATTTACGGAAGCTTCCTGTCCTGAGATTTTTCAATTTAGGCTTTTATTATGGCTCCCTTTAGAACACTGATTTCCTGAGCTTCCCTAATCTTTTTTGCAATACCTCAATTTTTTGCAGACTTTCTTACCTTTAACACTTTTTATGTTGTTAATTTTCTGTAAACATGAGCTCGACAGCAGATATATAATTCAAGTGAGGGGTAGAGTAAGGGGCTGGCATAAACCTTTGTCAGGGTATTTTAGTCTATTTATGAAAATGTTGAATTTTTAGTCTAGTATCTTTAGATCTTGGTAGAGCATTTCGGAAGTTCAGGGGAATCAGGTTATAACTTGGACCAGTTGGTTAATCTGGTGATCAGTAACAAGATAGCAACCACTCTCAATTTAGAACTTTTTGATTTAAAGTGAATAATTATGAACAGACATTTTCTTGGATGAAAAAAGTCACCGAGTGTTCTGCCTATTTTCTTCTAGAAAATTTATTATCAAGCACTGCTATTTATTTTGAGACCAATTCCAAGTTTTTTGGGCATCTCACCCTATCAGTATTATTGATTGTTCTCTTAGGGATGCCTGTAATTTGTATGCAGTTAATTAATAAAGTTTATCAAGCATTTAGTTGTGAAATAAATTGCACAAAAATAGAGAAAAGAAGTTGTGATCCATCTATACTCCATTTAAATGAAGCAGAAAAATAGGAAGTGTTTTGTACCATGTTTTAATAGGCTTTCATCAAAATTTCTAAAACAAATCAGGTTATAGGATAAATAATGAACATAAATCCTTCCAGATTATAATACATAGGATATGTATGAAATCAAATCTAGAATTTGGCTAGAGCATTAAAAAAAAACAAGTCAGACAAATGTCAAATAGGCAAGTAAGAATGATCTTATCTTGGAATTTCTCCTAAAATGGGTATGTAAGCTAGTTTAGAGAAATTGAAGGGGATTTAAAACCAGCTCAGAAATTTAAAGCATATTGACATTTTATCTTTGAAAGAGGCTTCTCATAATGCTGACCATTAGAGAAAAGTTGTTTACCACCACCTGCATTTTTTTTCATGTATTTCATTCTAGCTAAGCAATTTAGTTTATGAATAGAAAATCTTCTGCTTGGTTTTTGGTTTTAAACTTGTGCTGTTTAACCTAAAATAATGTTCCATGTCCTGCCATCCTGTTTTTCAATAGTATTCACCACTGGTCAGGGAACTATGGCCTGGAACACTTTTCTACACCTAAGCATGTACATTCTCCCTGGAAGCCTCTGAGATAACACTGGCCTTAAAACAAAGCTTTGGGTTAGTTTTGGTGACACTTGCAGTTAATTTGTTGAAAATGCCTTTAAACATTTTATTTGTAAAATTTTCCCTAATGATTAAGCTATCATGATAATTTCAGTTCTTAGATTTGTGCTACACTTCTAGTTGTGATAGTGTAAAAGGTACTGTAAAAAATTACCTGAGATGATAAAATTGTGGAAAGGTAGTTTCATCTAGAAGACTTGATCTCATTTCCTTCTATTTCTGAAAAATATACAAGGCAATTAATTTTTTAAGATTGTTAAATTTCATCTGTAGTTTTGAGACCATTTCTCTTCTTTTAAATTGATAGAATAATCCTGTTTTTAAGTAAATGGTTATTTTGAAATGTTTACTTTTTAATTCATAAATTAAAAATTTACCTATATGTAAATATTTAAGGTGTATTTAAGATATAGAAAAAACAAATATTAAAATGTAGAAAAATCATGTCAATTTCCTTATAATCCCATATCATATAAAGAAAAAGGTGAATATGCTATTTTATTTTATTTTTTAAAAAACATCATCTTAGTGATTTTTTGAAATCCTACCATCTCTGGAATTTAAATGCTTGGGCTTTTTTAGACTTGCACATGAATTTATCTAGACTTTGAAAATGACTTCTTCTATAGTGACCAATGAATAATAGTTAGATGATCATAAAAAAAATTCTTCATTTGTCAACACATTTTTATTGAGTACTTATGTGCCAGACACTGTGCTGGGTGATTTAGCTCCAGCTCAGGAGCTCTTGGTTTAGTGAGTACAATCATCTAGGACATAATGACAGAGAAGGTCAAATGAGTCTGTGCACTCAGTTTCTTATCTGAGTCCTATTTCCCCAGCAGTGGTTTCCTTCTCCTTTACTTTTTAATGAAACTACTAGTATTTTATCTTCCTTTTTCAAAGGAAGGTTTCAGGAAACAATCAGAATTATATAATCAGATAGCTTACATCTTATCTTGAATAATTTAATGTCACTGTAAAGACTCTCAGGGATCTTTACACTTTACTTCTCCTATCTAATTGTGGACCAAAATGCATGCTATGATGAGGGTAAAATACACACCATTACTATTATTGCTTGCTGTAGAAGTCTACCATATGTATAGTATCTACCAGAGGCTAGACATTATGCTGAGCATTTAATACATATTATCTCTAATCCATGAAACAAGCTTTGTGAAATGTCATTACCCTTACTCTAGTTTTACAGACAAGGAAGCTGAATTTCAGCAGTGTTTTGTTTGCTCAAGTCCATATGGCCTATGACTGGAAGAGCTGCAATTCCATCAAGTTCGGACTGCTTCCAAAGTCCATGCCCCTCTCACTCTACTTCTTGGCCTCTGTTTATATCTTAACATTGAATATATTAGACAATGTGGATTGTATGTCTTTATAGTTGAAGTGCATGTGTTACAGGAATTTAGCTCAGGTGTGGTCAAATTGATTGAAAGTACTTTTGGGCTGAGTTTACCTTAAGCATCTACAGTTGGCCATGGTTCAACGTGCCAGGCTTACAGAGAAAAGTCCATTTGCCGTTTATGCTGTACTTGTATTGCCAGATGGGCCGTGTAGAGACCTACATTGACCACTAGTATGGCTGAAATGTGGGTTTCAATTGTTTGATGCACTTATGAATGATGTTAATACATATCAACCAGGAATGAGAGTGATTTAAGTAGCTGAAATTTTTCATATGTACTCAAGAGTAACAGATTAACATTCCTGAGGAATCCTGAATTTGGAAATAGTTTTCCTACAAAGGGTAACATTTTAGTTTATTCAAGGTGTGGCTGTTTCCAATATTCTCAGATAATGCATGTTTGGCTTAAAGCTGAATCATTTTTGAATATTAGGCTGTTTAGGGCCAACATCAGTTTTGTAGGGAGAAATGCAGAGTAGGAACAGAGATAGGCCTCAGGAAGGGAGACTGGTGTCTGGCTGGGCCAGGTGAGAGGGGTCAGACACCAGTACTGGAGGTTGATGTGTGATCATTAAACAAACACCTTTGAGAGCATTGCTGGTGCATTTTACAGCCTTGTTTTCATATGAATTTTTATAACAGCACTTTATAAGTTCTTTTAAATGCCCTTTCAACCTAATACCGTAAAAACCTTGCTGCAAAGGTGTGACTTTTTTAGCATCTTTTCAGTGTTCATAGCTATGAACTCTGCATCTCTTTACCAGCTATGTCTCTGGGGTGATAAAAATTGACCTTTTTTTTTTTTTTTTTTTTTTATAAAAAGAAGGAAATAGCAAGATGGCCTGGACATGGGAATAAAGTCAGAAGAGGTATGGAAGGATAGAAGGCTGAGAAGGATAAATATTAAAAAATCACAATACCTCAATTTTGCTACTCAGGGTAGGAACTGCAGTGTTGATGATTGCTTTGGAGATGGGTTGTGAATACAACAGAAGGCACCTTCTCTTAGCAACTCATTTTCTTGCTTACTACAGAACAGTTCTTGACTTTGCATTGAACAGTAGGAGGGAGAATTTGTCCAGGGCCTTCAACCAACTGGAGAAACTCCTTTTTGACTTTTTTATTCTTGAATTATACATGTTTATTCTTTTGTTCCTGAAGAATAGATCAAGATCTTTATGGAGATTTTCTTTCTTTCATGAAAACAAATGCCCTATTATTCTTTCACATTTCTCATTATTCACATGCTTCATAGATGTTACTTTGTTACAATATGTAACACAGCATTTTTAATTCTTCTTATTGAAAACAGCAGGTTATGAACCAGTATGTAGGGTATAACCTCATGGCAAATGGTGTTTACCACAATGTTCACACTAATATTTGCCCTGAGGGAGGGATTATGGGCAATTTTCATTCATTTATTTATATTTTGTTGTTCTATAGGGTGATCATAAAAAGTGAAAATGTAAATAATATTATTTTATCATGTTTACAATGTAACCACAATAAGCTATTTATTATGTATCTTTTACTTGGTGGCCTCCCTGATTCTTTTTATCCCCCCATGGGCAATGTGTCTTATTTTTCACTGAGAAGAAAGAAAAATGTTATTAATATACTTGTGCTCACATTGGAGTTGTACTGATTTGTAACAACCGTGCTTTGACCTGTATAGCAGCTCTGCTTCTGTTTGACTTTGTTGAGTTATTTAAGCTCTTGGGGACTGTTTCCTCATCTGTATAATAAGGGGCTGTACTAAATGATCTCCAAGGTCCTTCTAAAATTCTGTGATTTTATGAGTGAACATTTTACAAAGCACTTTCATATTCATGATTTCATTTGATGCCCTGACTGCGCAGTGAGGGAGATAAGATCACTGCCATTTTACAAATGAGGGGCTGAGCCACAGAGGGGTTGGATGGTTTGTCCAAAGTCACCCTGAATCAGTATCAGAGCCTGTGTGCGGCTGTGGCTGTCCTTCCCTGGGTGCAGCCTCCTGTCGCTGGGCTGCTTGTTGCTTCCTGTGCTGTCAGAGGCTCCAGCATCTGGACGCCATGCTTCCTGTGTGAGCTGGGATGGCTGGTAGGGAAGAGACCCTGTGTTCGACACCACATTTCTGGAGAGGAGATGGAAGAAATCCCAGGCCAGGGCAGAGAAGCTGTTGGTTGCAAACCATCCTTTTCAGCCTCATAAAAAGTGAAACTAAGCTGTGAAGGAATTGGCTCATTAATCACAACAGACTCTCATTTGCCTAAAGGAGGCAGAAGCTCAAATACAAAGATCTAGACTAAAGGAGGGAAACTCTCTTGGTTTTAGCATGTAGTCCTGGCTTTCCCACAGACTTCTAGAAGTTTGGAAAAGCTAGTGCTGCTCTGATGTTCCAGTTTCCCTACAGGTCAGCCACAGAGCCAATCTAGCCCCTTATGGACCTACATAAATGAGGCAGATTACTATCAGTTTTATGTACTTCCCTCTGCTTCTAGAACTAGGGAAAGATCTGTAGCTGAGAGCTACTTTTCCAGTTATGGTGTTTAGATATGGCCTAATGAATGTTCCTTTCCACTCTTTCTTACCATTACCATACCTGGCGTTTTCAGGGAACATCCTTTAGATTAATTCTTCAATGTAGGGAAATGGTGCTGTCAAGTGCCTAGAACTGTAATTGCTTTAGCGGTGAAGCTGTTCCCAACCAACGCTTGAAAATCCTTGTCTAAAGCAGACTGCATCATCTAAGTTAGTTGTTTCAATGCATTACATTCAGGCCGTGTTATCCATCATAAATGTACAAGAAAGCCTTTTTCCCACTGCTATTGATTTTTGCATGGTGACTATTTGTCTGCATTCTTGACAGATGATAGTCAGCTGACATTGCTAAGCTCCAGTGTCCTTTCATACCCCCTGCCATCTAAAACTGGCATGTGGGTGGGAGGATTCAGGTGTAAATCCACTTGAATAATTGCTCTCTTATTGGATTTTTTCCATATCACTTGCTATTGTACTGTATTATCAGTTCCAACATCTTGTCTCCCTCCCCCAAACTTTAGCTCTATTTTTTCAGTATTTCTCATCCTATGCTGCATTTTCTATATAAACAAGCTTCTGTCCTCATTGACTAGGTTCTAAAGTCATTCTGAGGCAGTAGACAGTGACTTGAGTTAGACATCAGAGCTCTGTGCTTTTCTAGGAGAGAAGGCAAGTTGTCAAACCCTGGCAATGATAGACCTTCCATTTAGTTAATTTCTCAGCTCAATTTGACTAGTCTAGATGAATCTACCCCCCAAAAACAGACATTTTCAGCTTGGGTGGGATGTCATTTCCCCTTTATAGTCTACTCAGATTTCATTTTCCACTTCAACTGCTGCAGGTATCCTGAGCTCCCTTCAAATTACTCAGGGGCCTGATGAATAGCTGGACTCGCCAGTGAGTGGACAGCTTATTAGCCAGTCTGCAAGGGCCCACTGTGACTCTTCTGAATCAAAAAGCCAAGTTTCTAACGATGGATAGCCGATTAACAGCACAGTATACCTTCATGAATTTTAACTGTTGCCTTGTCAGAAGTTGAGTTTGATGTTCTCTCTTATAATGTTTATTTTCCTTATTATAACTGGAAATGTGAGACGACTTGTTTGGAGTCAAGAATCAGGTGTGTGAAGATAATTTTAGAATTGTTACAGATGCTTTGTGCTATTTTATTCTCTCTCTTCAATTGGTACACACAACTTTGATTACAAGTTTCCATTGGATAGGTGCTGGGAGAAAGAACACAGGAAAAGACATAGTAGCAATGCTTTTTTGTTTTAATTAATTAATTATTATTATATATGAGGGGACTTCAAAAAGTCATGGAGAGATTTGTATTATCTTTTAATTCTATTTTCCCACAAACTTTTTGAAGTACCCTTGTAGATAGGATACAAAACTGAAAAATATAGAGAAGCATAAAAAAGAAGAAAATCACTCACATTGTGTCATGCAAAATAAACTCAGGCCAGTGTTTAGTTGTGCCTTTCCCTGTCTTTTTGGCCTTCATCTCTCCTCCTACTGGTCTTCCTCACACAGGTCTATTGTACTTACACAGGTATATAAACCTCTGTATGTTTAAACACATTTAAAAAAATCAGTAGATACTCTGCAAACTATCTTATAACCTGCTTTTCTGGTTGATCATTATATTGTGAGTATCCCCATATCATGACATATATTGCAAGGCATGGTTTTAATCGTTGCATAGTAGCTTACAGTGTTTTATTCAACCCAGCCATCATCATTCACCTTTTTCTGCTAGTTTACTCCATCTAGGCCCATACTTTTTCATTTTCCCTTGTCTCAACCTCACTTTTATACCTCCCACTCCATCTTTAGTACATCGCTCACCTCCCACTGGCTTTTTCTTCTCTCTCAGTGGGAGTTCAAGATGATCAGTCTCCAAACTTGTGGCCATGTTGGCGGGTTCTTCTTCGTACCTTCTCTCAGGTGGGCAGAATGACTGCCACCGAGGCCTATATGTGAGGATAGAAGCAGGTGTGAGAGCGGGGATGCCACTAGCAAAGTCTTGGTTCTGGACATCGCCCCTACTTTGGGAGGTCATCTTGGGTTATGCAGAGGTACTTTGATTTGGTTTCTGCAATGTATCACTCTTATTGCTTTGACTTCCACCTCTCTAGACTTCTTTGCAGATTCCTAAACTTCAGCTGTTTAAATCCTGTATAGAGAGCTTTCAGATGTGAAGCCTGAGTCCCAGTCTGGGCCCGTTCCCCATAGTCTCCATTGCAGCCCTGCTGCTTGGTTTCCCTAGAGGGAATCTCAGGGAATTTATATTTCTTTTGCTGTTTCCCTTTAATAGGAGCCTTTCTGTTCCATAACCAAAGCATAAAATTGTACCATGTAGCTCTGGCCTTAAGTTAATGGATTATTTGGGAAGATTTGGTTTTAGGTCTTGGAGGGCAAATTTGGACTTGACTTACACTTAAATCATAATTAAAGGACCCATGGAATGGAGATCTTTAATAAGAAATAGTAATAGCCATGCTGAGAATCCAACTGGACTCAAAAAATAGACCTCTATGAATTGCATGAAGTGGCTTCCTTTATGTACTTTCCCTCTCTGCTACCTGAAGCAAGGTAATGAGGACCGATTGCAGGAGAAACTTTAGTGTTCAAAGGGCTTCTTCTTTGGTGGGAAGCTCTTCTTTCCTCTTTTAGAATCTTAATGCTGGTGTTTCCAATTTTTTTAATCCTTTTACCTCTTCACTCTTCTATTCTTTTTACTTTTTTTGCCCCATTAAACTAAGAAGAATCTGATATCGCATATATAATTATTGATTAAGAACTGCTAAACAATTTGAAGTAAAACTTAGTCATTACAAATGTTATCTCAAACATGCAGGACCATGAATTTTATCTCTCTTTTTATTCCAGTTAATACTCCAGCCCAACCTCTCCAATTTCCACTCACTTTGCCAACAGAGAGTATTTTTGCTAGTTTGTTTGTTTTCAAGGCAATGGGGGTGGGAGTGGGGTGAGTCTGAAATGATGCTAACATTCTTCTGCTGATCCTGAAAGAAATCTAAGTTCTTCTACAGCAGTTTGTTTGCTTGTTTTAACAATCTGGAGATCATAGGTCCTTTTTTGAATCTGAAAATATTTATGGATTCTCCATTTTAAGGATTTGATCTCCTTCTCCTATTCTGTGTGTATTTAAAGGAAGTTGATGGATCTCAGGCTATGACACCTGTTCTTAGCAGCACTGGGAGTGGTGTCAGTGAGTGTAGACATTCATAGGAGAATACCCTGGATCTTCCTCTGTCAGCTCACCACCTTCTTCCCTCAAACACTTGATCTACTTTAAAAAATCTTTTTCCATTCTTTCAGGCCTGGGTTTGTGTCTTTATGTCCCCAGCAAAGACATGCCCTTTGGCTCTCCAGTATAGAATCCTCTTACCCTAAACCATTTCTTATCAGAATTTAGATTAAATTCATTCCCCCCCTTCTAACATTGCTCAAATCTTAGCTTGTCTTCTTTTCCCTCAAGACTCACAGATTCATATTTGATGTTCTTTGACACATATGTTATTTCAGTTAGTTTTTTTTTCTTTTTTCTTTTTCTTTTTCTTTTTTGTGACCGGTAAGGGGATCCTAACCCTTGGCTTGGCGTCGCCCGCACCACGCTCAGCCAGTGAGCGCACCGGCCATCCCTATATAGGATCCGAACCTGTGGCCTCGGTGCTCCAGCACTGCTGCACTCCCAGCGCCGCACTCACCTGAGTGAGCCACAGGGCTGGACCTTCAGTTAGTTTTTTTTTTTTTTTTTTTTTTTTTTTTTTTTT
>NW_007726288.1:232109-244730 GCF_000696425.1 Galeopterus variegatus | reverse complement strand
GCCGCGCTTCCCAAGCGGTGCACTATCCAGTGCGCCACTGGGCCGGCCCTTCAGTTAGTTTTTTAATGATATTTTTACACTAGACTTCCTATGATCTGAAATCCTTAAATGCAACTCTATGTGTTAGTTATTTTTTTTTGAACTTAGATATAAAATATGCCATTGAAAGGCATGCTTCCTGCTAATAAAGATAATAAATTCTTTGTTGCATTTAAAAATTAACAACAGGGCTGGCCAGTTAGCTCACTTGGTTAAGCGTGGTGCTGATAACACCAATGCCAAGGGTTCAGATCCCCTTATCAGCCAGCCTCCACAACAAAACAAAACAAAACAAAACAAAGCAAACAAACAATCCCCCAAAACAAAAACACCCCCCCCCCAACAACAGGGTAGAACTGTTCCCAGAGCTAACTACAGGAGCAGATCATAATCAATGTTTCTTCATCCCTACACTCACCCCAAATTTATTTCAAATTGAAGATTGGCTTGGAATTTTATTCCAAAGGAAGATACAGATGTGGTCATATTTTTGTGAGACCTGGGGTTTGTAAATATGTTAAATAGCATCCTAAAATACATTGCGTCTATGAAGCTGGGAGAGTGAGTAGATGAAGAATTCCTTCTCTCTTTCTTCTTAGTTTTAAAATCGAGAGAACAGTCGGGGCCCAACCCTGAAAAGATAGATCCCTGGTAGATGACCTGGGACAGCAAAGCTCCACAATTCCCACAAGCAATAAACAAAACAAAAAACCCCCAAAAATAGATCTGCCCAAAGATTGGTATATTACTCCACCTTGTGTTTACTTACTCTTTCTTGTTTCCTTATAATTATGTTGCTAGAGTGCAGGTATAGGTGAATGTAAGTCATTGCTCCTTGTGGTTTATCCAGCTAATGAACATACTTTTCTTTGACATAAGGATGAGTAGGAAAACAGCAATAATTCTCTTTCCTTCCTTGCCTTTTGCATAGCAATAATTATTAATGCACTATGGGTTAGAGAAAACTATGTAATTAAAAAAGGAATATGCAAATGTGTCTAATTTTATAAAAAATCTTTAATGGTTCTCAATATAATTGTAGGTTAAATGCCATTTTAGTGCTTGGGTCAGATCAATGATTCCTAGTAGGAATCACATCCTGCTGCAGGGATGGTCGGGGGGAAGATGGCTGTATCAGGATCAGGTGAGCAGTGTTTGATGTGCTTCCCTCAGATATTTTCCGAGCTGAAAAATCATCACTGCCTAGTTAGCCACTATTGCTGTTCTATCTCTCAGAACCAAAGAAGTAGACTGTCTTCAGGGACTTTATTATAATTACCTGTTTGATTTTCTGACTCTGTTATTAGGCTGTAAATCTGTGATGGCCTGGACCATGTCTTTCTCTAATCATTCATCTTGTTAATCATTGATAATCTTGTTAATAATTTGATCCCCATTGCCACACATATAGTAGGTGCTCATTAGACATTTGTTGAATGAATAAAAGGATGGATGCATGATGATGAGGGGACCTTGCATGTGGAGATTCTTCTGAGGCTGATGCTGATTTTTTAGTTGGGAATTATCTTGCATGGGCACTTGCAAAAATGTGCCACTGTCCCCTTCTCCTCCAAAAAGCCACCAGAAAAATGTGGTTGGGAAAAAAATCAAAAGTGTAATGTATTACATAAAAATAAGCTAAAATGTTAAGGACCTGTGTTAATCACACCAAAATGAAAATACTTAGGAATAAGGGGATGTAACTCAGGAAACAATCAAAAATAAAAGAAAAATCACTTCAGAAATAAAGACTAAGTGAGAATAAGCACAAAAATGACCCAACACAGCAGATAATGCCTTAAAAGAAATAATGAAGTGGAAAGAAATATTTTAGAGATCAAAAATAAATAAAAAAGTAAAATTTTGAAAAAAGATCCAACATAAGTATAATAGAAATTTCTGAAGAAGTAAACCAAGGGAACAGAACAAATTCTAAAAGCTATAATTCAAGAAAACTTTCTGAAAGTACAGAAAAGTCTCATTTGAGACTACATATTGAAAGTTGTAGCTAATAGTATTAATCCAGAACAAGTAATGCCAAGACATATTCCAGTAAAACTTGTTGAAAAAGAAAATAAAGATCATTTGAGCATCTTGATGGAACAGAAAGTGATTTATAAGCAAAAGAAAGTAGATTATCATCAGACTTTTTCTTTGACAGCAATTCCTTATGTCAAATGAAAATGGAATAACATATTAAAGAAATTCAGAGAAAGAAAATGTGAGCCAAAGATTTTTATAGCTATGCTATGGGTTAAATGTGTCACCTAAAAGTTCATGTATTGGAAAGTTGATCTCCATTTGTTAAGAGGGTGGTAAATCTGATTATGGTATTTGAAAAGTGGGGGCTTTAAGGGGGATTATATTGTGGGGACTGTGTCCTTATGAATGAATTGATCCATTTATGAAGTAATGGGCCTGGTTCTGATGGCTTTGTAGGGAGAATAAGAGAGAAGGTTAGTTCTCTCCTGTTCAGCCCATTCTCACCATGTGATAAGCTGGTCACCATGGGACTCTGTGGAGCTCCCACCAGAAGAAGGCCATCAACAGGTGTGTTCCCTACTACCAGTCAAGATGGCAGAATGGAAGGTCCCCAGCATCACTCTCTCCCACAAATCAACTAATTTACAACTATTAAAAAGCAACGACAGCCAAGCTGGGGCCACTAGAGTTCAGGGGAAGAGGAGGAGAGACCTACTGAGTGCATGAAGTCCAGAGAAGCCACAATGAGAGAAAGAAAAAAACTCTCTGACCATTTTGAGCCCTGACTGCTAAAAGGCTGGACCTGCTGAGTGCATGGAGCAGGAGCCAGCAAAAGCTGCAGCTGTGCCCTTTGGATAAAGTTGCATGGAGATGGCAGGGGAGAAGAGGGCCTTGGTGGCCCCCAGGCCAGCAAGACCACTAATAGGGTTCCCATGGACCCACATAGGACTGAGGAGCCACAACAACTGATAAAAAAAGGCACCCAGAGGCCTGTGAGTCATCGCAAGGGACCAGAGCACAGCCCATCCCATAGGAAGTGTTTGGAGTATAGGCAGTGAGGGAGACAGGCCTGTGGGGAGAAGACTGGGACACAGCAAGGACAGCTGATCTGCCCCCAAATGAGTGTAGGACCACTCAGAAGAGACTGGTCAGGAATATAGAATTGCATGGTGTGCAGTTTGATGAAAAGTCTTAGGCCTAGAACAGAGTTTCTACACAACCCAGGTGCACTGGATTTCATTAAACCCAGAAGTATCTATAAAGTCAACCATTAAAACCTGAGCTGCACAAAAAACCTTCACCAAGGAATCAACAGCAAAGCTGCAATTTAGCTCAACCACAGAGCTCAAGTCCTGGTCCCCACAGGAAGTTGCCCCACTTTAGGAGTAAGCAAAGGACAACAAACTAGTTCCAGGGCAGACTTTAAGTGGTGGGAGCAGCAAATAATCCAACACAGAACTGAAGTTAAAAACAGAGCACCCACAACCAGAGGCAAAGTTTATTATTAACTAGTAAAGGTCTCATTTCACCAAAGAACACCTAGAACACTTACAAGGACTGGAAGTCCCCTGGGCTACCAAGCCAGAAAGGGGGGACAACCAGGCACACTTCCAGTACCATGGGGCCCACCTGGGGTTCAGAGGCATGGAGCCACCACCTGGGGTCCTGGGGTATGGAGACGGGGACTGGACCCTCTGCCCACAAACAGGAATACTACCAGTGCCACAGGGGCCTGCCCGGGGTCCTGAGGTATGGATCTGCAGACTGGACCCTCTTCCCACAGCTGGGCATACTTCCATCACCACCACCAACTAGGTAAGGAGCATGCCCAAAACATCACCTCCCTGTGGGTGGACCACCACAGCCACCACAATAACCATGGCTGCCGCAAAAGTGGCTAGATGCCACAATCACCATGCAGATGGCCTGCTAGTCACTGGAGTGCATTGACACAAGGATAATCACCAGCAGAGACCAAAGAAAAGATAAGCTCATTCCAGAGTGACAGAAGAAGCATCTGCTCTATGATAATATTATGGAACCTGATCACACCTCTCAGCATTGGACAGATCATCTAGGCAACAAATCAACAGAGTAACCATTGCTCTTTTAGAAGGAGAGAAGAAATCTAGAGTAATTACAGAGGGGAGGGGGGAGAGAGAGGGGGATGGGGAGAGTTTGGACAAGGGGCATAAAGAACAAATATGATTTATAACAATATATATGCTGGCAATATTGATTTCATCAACACATGTCAATGTTGAAAACCCAAAATATGTATAATCAATAAAAATTAAACAAAAACAAAAACAAAAAAAACCTGAGTATTCCCTGCATCTTGGACTTCTCAGTCTCCAATACTGTAAGAAATAAATTCTGTTTCTTTATAAATTACCCAGTTTCAGGTATTCTGTTGCAAGCAACAAAAACAGACTAATACAAAGTAGAAAAACTGACTTTCAAGTATAAAGGGCACAGACTGTTACTGACATACAATAACCCAGAGAATATTGTTTCTATGAGATCTTTCTGAGGAATCTACTAGAGAATGAATTTCAGACAATAAACATAACTGGAAAGACATTGACATAGGACTGGTGGTCAGCATTAAACATATAGTTACTTGTAAAACTATAATGAAATGGGGGTTAAAAAGGATCAAGTATCTATAAAAATAGCAGTATGTTAATAAAATGTAGACAAAGAATAACTATAAAAATGGGATACAAATGGGGAAAGCATGTTCAAGTTAATGTTCAAAAGCTATTCTCATTAATTACTCTGGTGGTGGTAATATTAGTACTGTTATTCTTAGATAGTTGTGTATGTAATATGGGAAAAAATAAATGAGTAATTATGTGGTTTTCTAAATCTATCATCCCATATGTCTTTGAGAATTGGAATTTTTGGCATGGAAGAAAGGAGATACAGATGTAATATTGAAAAGGTTGAATAAAAAGACCTGTATTTTTGAAATTAAATGAAAAATAACAGCACGTATAAAGTATGAACTCATAAAGTATTTCACATGTATAAATCTATATGTCTGTCTGTCTGTCTGTATCTACGTATGTATGTATTTCCTACCTCTGCCACTGGAGAGGCCTAGAAACATTGAGCAACTGAGGGGCAAAGGGCACACCTAATATCTAGATTGTGGTGGCTTTTTTTTTTTGTCTTTTTTTTTTTTCGTGTCCGGCAACGGATCGCAACCCTCAGTGTCGCACCCGTACCGGACCAGGACCGGCAACGGGATCGCAACCCTCGGCGTTGCTCCCACACCTTGCTCAGCCAGTGAGTGGGAACCGGTCTGCATGCGGGATCCGAACCCTCGGAGGGAGCGCCACCACACTCCCAAGCGGCGCACTGTAGCAGTGCGCCACCGGGCCGGCCCATAGATTGTGGTGGCTTTGAAATAACATTTCCCATTAAAAGAAACCAGGACTTCTTGGAGAAATGGCTAATTCTAGATCTGGGGCAGGAATGTATAAGTTGAACCTAGAGCATCCTGTTAAACCATACAGCTAGGCAGCCATCAAAAACTACTGGGGTTATATCAAAATAACTCAAGAACCAACTTTAGGAACCTCCTATTGGGATAATGTAAGCTTCAAAAGAGATAGTAACTACAATGGAATGAAACCCATAAAGTAAGTTTAAATACAGGAGTACATAATTTTATTAAAAAACGCTAGTTACTTCAGAAGATTCTAAAGAACCAATTCATTATCATGAAAATAGATAGAGGGGAAGAGTCAAATATTTATCCTGACTTTCCAATATGAACTGTACCACTGGAAAACCAAATAGCAGATGAGGAGAATCATCTTCTTTATAAAAGTATTTTAATTAATAAATGAAAAATAATTGACAAAATTGAACTATTACCATTTTACAAACCCCAAATGAATTATTAGACCTAGGCATTAAGCATCAACAACTGCTAACATAAAAAGAGAGATATTCAGACATGTAGTTTTTGATGAAAGACTGCAAGAACTAGAGTCTTTGCAAAGGGAGGGACCTGAACCTATCAAGCCTCTGGATCCAACTGCTGATTTGTGGGAAATACAGAGGGCAGAGGAACATGTTGAACTGTACCATGTCAGTCAGGAATATTTGGATGGTGGTAAACTCTGCAGGTCAAATTCACCAGGGTCATGAACAAATAAATTGTAAGGCAAAGAAAGGAATAGCTGAGAAACCTGCGGATTAAAAGAGGTTTCAACATGTATCAGGTTTAATAAAATGGGCAGGACTAAACTATGATGCCTAGGAATGCATACTTATGTGATAGAATCATAAAAAAGTAATTGCCATAAAAGTTGGGAAAGTGATTCCTTTTGGGTGGAGGGAGGCATTTGAGATATGGATGGGGCACACGAATGGGATTTCTCAGGGTGGCTGGCAAAGGTCCGTAATCTGACATAGGTGGCGGTTGCAGGATGTTCACCTTATAGTATCTTATTAAACTGTACATATGTTTTGTGTGGTTTTCTGCATGTGTTTTATTTTACAATTACAAAGTTAAAAACAAAAAAGGAAAAAAAAAATTGGATGGGATTTTTATTTCCTCTCCCTGATAAATTCTGTGATTTTTCCTTGAACATGCATATGATCTGAGATCTTAATGCCAAAAGTCTAAAGACTCTTGAAGTACAGGGCAAATTCGTATTTACACAAGAGTGTGCCCAATGTTCCAAAGAATTGACATGGTTCAAAACAAACATGATTTCCTTTGGAATCCAGAGTTTTTCTGCATTTTATTTGCCTCAGGGTAAATGAGGTGACATAAGTTTGTCATTAGCAGTGAGAATTTCTAACACTTGGTGTCGCAGACCTGGGCAATAAACGTCAGTGGACAAAACCACTGCCTTAAGTGGCTTACTCATGCCTTCGCACTCCCTGAATAGCCACTGACAATGACTGCAAAGCTGTACTTTCCAGAAACTAGAGTTGATCTTTATTTAACCTATCCATCTATAGTGTGAACTTTGCTACCTGGGAATTGTAAGAAGAAAAAGGACACATCAAAACTTGTACATTGTGGAAGGCAAACTCCCCTCCCCTCTCAAGTGGCCTTGGAAATTAAATCTTTTATTCCTTAGTAATTCACCAAGTGTTTGAAAGCATGATCAACACATTCAAGATGGATATTTCTAAAGGAATTATTTTTTCATTTCATGGTGAGACTCTTTTTATCTTTTAGACACTTCAATTACTGACAGAAACTAGACACAAGAGGCTCAAGTAGGAAGGTTTCATTCATACGCCAGTGCTCAGGGATGAGGATCACACATGTCCTGTGTTGTGTTCAATGTCTGATGAACCATAGCAGCCTCTTTCGTGGACATTGTTGGAGATTTCTGAAACTCCATTCAGGGTCTTCCTCTTCAGTCAACATTGTAAGAAATAAAGGGAATACCTAGCAATGATTATACTGGCCAACCCCTCTTTCTTTGCAAAACATGTAGAATAAACTTTGTAATGAATAATGTCAGAGTGACTTGAGAAGGCTGAAGGCAAATTATTTGCATAAGGTCACGAAGTATATTTCAGAGAGGATTTTGCAAAGATACCATTTATACAGTTGCAATGGAAATTGGATGGGTAGAGAAACATCTTGGGAGAGAAAAAACCCTTCATAAAAATGTTTGTTGGTCATTGGGAAAGATTTTTTGATTTAGGGGTTGGGGGTACTGGGGAATGAAATAAAAACTATGAAATGAAAGAGAGAGGTCAGAGGCGAAATAGTGAGCATATTTGTGTGGCCTTTGGACTTGTTTGTAACTTAGAGACATCCCCTGGAATGAAGTTAGCATTCTGAATAAGCAATGTCATTTATAAGGTTGAAAACAAAACAAAACAAAACCAATCATACACCACCATAAAAATACTTTATCTTGCTCTGTTAACTAGTTGTATAAATGAATTCTGATAACTTCAGCTTCAGGCACCCTCGGGAGTTTTCACATAGACCGGATTCAGTGCTGGCAGAACAAGCTGACCAGGACCCCTTTGGATTTCATTTTGGCCTGAACCTGATGCACATGGAGTCTTGTTGCCTTTTTATCAAGGTTTCTGTAAGACTGGCTCGGGAGGCCCTGAGCATCTGGCCAACGTAGCAGAATCCATGGGCTGGGACTATGTAGAAGCTTTGGCCCAACAGAGTGAAACTGCTGAACTTCAGCTTTTTCACCAGTTTGCTTCACTTTGAAGAGCAGCCTCAGCTTGAACAGCTGGGGCTAAATTGCAGGGGAGAGTGTTTCCTGAGCTTCGCTGGCTTTCCCAAATGACTGTGTGGAATCTGGCCCCTGTCAGCAGTGCCCAAACACAGCAGTCTGATTGTGCCTCAGTGAAATGAGAGTGGCTTCATATACCTTTCTAAAGTCCATTTCTCACACAATCAAATCTCCTCTAGTCAGGCCCACTTTCTTCTGTTTTTAGCAGAGAGCTGTTTAAGCAAGGGAAATATCTGGAAGCACTTACTGCTTATACGATTTTGGGGGCCTTTAGGTTCCCTCCTGGGCTTCCCAAGCCTAAACCAGCAGATAACATGCCTTAAAGTGAAAGCTAGCCCATCCTAGCTCAGGATTTAAGTGTCAGTATTTCAGCCTTTTTCTCTATTCTGGATTTTTGGCATTTTAAATGAGGATGGCGAAGACTAGACAGGCATGCCTCCATTTCCCCCTCATGTGCCAAAGGCTCACAGTCATTGACTCCTTTCTGCTCAATCTGTATTCAACCTCAGAATACTTATTGCTATGGCCAATCAGTAAGTTAGCTCATGAGTGACAGCAAGCAGGCCTCACCCCAGTACTGTAATGAATAAAGCCTTGGGTAGAATGGTTAGAAGAAATTGTGTTCATGCCCCAGCTCTAACACTTCCCAGTTAACTACAGCTGCAGGAGCCATTTGATATCTTTTGAACAGTTTTCTTCATCTGAATAAATGTAAATTTGCTCTAAATATGGTGCAATTTGCTGCCAATATGCAGGAATAAACAAATGGATGTGGATTCCTTTGCAGGCTGCCTAGTGTGACATACACATAAGCTGTTAGCAGCATAATATATTGTAAATTTCTGCTTCTTTATTTCCTAGACTTATAAGAACTATTGGTGCTAGATACTTTAAGTAAGAACCAGTACAGGGATCCAAAGGGAAACTTCCCCATTTGGAGTGAGATGGTGGAATGTTGAGACAGTGTGGGACAGCGGAAAGGGCTCAGAGCTTAATATCAGAAGATGTGATCTGAGTCCCTCTTCCAGCAATTAGTCGCCTGATGAAGTCATTTAAACTTCCCAAACTTAATTTCCTCATCTGTAGAATTTTGAGAGTCACATGAAATAACATGTTTTTTAAACAAATAAACTATAAAGAACTATTACAAGGTTTACAGGGGCCATCTTACAGTTTGGTGAGATTAGGTACTTATCAGGGTCTGCCACCAGATGATAAAACAGTTCAGGGCAAACCCTTTACTCATTATTTTATCCCCCATAGTTCCTGTTCTAATGGTAATAACAATATCTAACTTACAAGACTCATGAAGACACTGCACGGGAAGCAGCAGCCTGTAGTAGGCACTTCTATCCTTTTTCCTCATTTTTCATCATCCTACGCTATGCTGGCAATAAATATATTACATACTACATATCTGTGTACTACCCTAATGTGATCTATCAGTTTATAAATCATACATTAGTTGTGATATCAGCTTCAAAAAAAGTAATGACTCCCCCTTTTAATACTTGTAACATTCGACCATTTAATAACTGATGAACCCTAGAGACTAAACTGATTACATTTTTTTTCCCAAAAGCACACAGCTAATCTTCTCACAGAAAGCAAAATGACTAAAACTCAGGCCTCATCCCTCTTAGTTTTGTATTCTTTCTTCCAACGGTGGCCACTTATGATGCTACCAGAAGCTACAAAATGGGAATTTCACTTTGTGCCTTTTATTTTAATTTTTGTTTTGTTTTCTGAAAGCTAACAGAAGACTTACCTTTTTCACATTTCCTTTCACACAGACATCGCTGACCTAGGTCAATCACTTACTAGCTGTGGGATCTGGGATAAGTTCAGATTGAGTTTCCATATTGGGAAAATGAGCATCACAGCAGGACTCATCTAAAAAGTTATGAGGGTTAAATGAGATAATCTATGCATTGCATTTCATACAGTTCCCGGCAGATAGTAAGAGCTCAATAAATAACAGCTGATACTATTGAATTTGTTAAGATGATGGGCTATGCAATTGTCCATCAGCTTTATCTGTTAGCAGTCCACTGAACCTCAATAATTCTGTTTTGAATTTTGTAGTTTTTTAAACCTCGCAATATCAGCTCTGATTGGAGAGTATTCAGTTTCAAAACTTCCAGAGGTGTTTTATTTGATTCCTTGCATTTACAAATCATAATATATAGAGCTCTAAAGGATGGGATGCAGCTGCAAGATTCCCACCTAAGAATGTTGCAAGTGATTGGCAGCTTCATTGTCAGAGCTGGTCTATGAGGGTAAAATCATAGCAACATCTGTCTTGCCATGTGTTAGGATGGATTTGATCTGTCCACTTGTGGAATGCTCCTTCAGTACTCCATATAGCACTCTCTGGAAAGTCATAGCTTTCCCACATGGAAGAGGACCCTTCTTCATTCTAGGGTATCTGAGTTTTTTGGATATTACTGAGTCATCTGATCCAGTTTCAAAATTCTGGTGGCGTCATACAGGGCATTAAACCACTAATCACCATAATGAAGGAAGAGAAAGGAATTAAAATTTATCGAGTGTGTATGATGTGTCAGGTACTGCTCTTGGATAATTTAGAGCTGTTCTCACATTTAGTGCCTCCAGCATCCCTGGGAATCTGACTGGGGCTAATGGTTGAGTGAGTGGCCCTGTTACTGTATTTGAATGGTTGATTCATTCATGAGTCCCTGGGTTGTGCAAACTGAACATTCTTTTAGTTAACATTGGCCCCTCTGAAGACAATTGTTTGTCAATATTAGGAGCCTCTGAGTTAGGAAGAAAAAGCTCAAGATTTTTGCCTTGATATTCCAGTTGACAAAACCATATAGATTTGTGGTTTATTAGTATGAGTAGTTTATTTACGAGTGGCTTGTTGAAGGGACCTGCCTCAACATACCCCCATTCCCTCAGTGGTCACTTAGCTTCCATCTATAAATTCAGATTTTTCTCTAGGTTCAGGGACCGGTTTAAGGGTTGAGTCAGGAGAATTTCCCTGTATCTCAATAGCTTTGCTGAATCATGTTTTAATCTGGTTCAGGGTGATTGGGTCTTGGTTTGATTAAGCCAAACCCATTCTGTTCTCTTGGTTCTTGGTTCCTCCAGCGCTCAAGGTCTGTTTCATCCTCATTGGAAAAGGCAGAGACCGACTGTGGTATTCCTGGGTTCTAACCTTAAGACACCCCTCCCCCACCCCGAGCATCCTACTGATTTAATTTTGCTCTTTAGAACATCTCTCTCAAGGCATGTGCTCGATTTGTACATTCAAATCCCACAATTCTCCAAACTAAATATTCAAATGCTTTTCTGTTCATAAGAAAGGCTTTCGTCAATGTTACTTAGATGGAAATTAACCAAATCACTCTGGCAGTACTTTAGACTTGGATTAAATAATAATTTTAAAAACACAAGAAAAATTAAAAGAATATACAATGGCAATCTAATCAGTACAGAAATTACTGGACTGACTTTTTAATTCATGTATTGCAATGTTTTAGCAGAAGGTTGGGGGAGTGGGAGAGGAGTAACTGTGCTTGTAATTACAGATACACAGGCTGTTTTTCTATCACATTTAAGTCACTGATTGCAACTTTGTAACCAAACCGTCTACTTGGTGCTTCATAGGAAGGACTCAATTTTTCATTCTCATTTAACTTTCTGAGTGTGGGAATGTGGAAGTGATGAATCATTTTTTGTGTTACTATACTTACAACTGGGGATATCTCTACTTCTCTGTGAAGCAGATCTGTTTCAACATTTGTGGGAACATTTTGACAACCACTGTTTACTAGTATAAAAATCTGTGTTATAAAATGTGTGAATCACTGTTTTCTATGTAAGATGTCAATAGTTTTAAAATGGCAATAAATATTTAAGGGAGGAAGGAGGCAAAGTGTTTAACTTATTCTAAAGCTTGATATCCCAAGCTATATAATTTAATCACTACAGTCCCACCCTCCAGTTCTTTAATATTTTACCAAATACATTTCGCAAATAAATATTAGCCAAGTACTTCTGGGGTTTATGATTAAATATTAACAGGGTTATTTTTACAAAATGCGTAGGAACATTCACAGGTTTATGTCTATGAATGTAAATATATCTACAGACATTTTGGCAGAAGCTTTTGGCTTCTTTTAGTGATACTTTCTTTGGTTATTATTTACTATTAGAAAAAACTGGGGTTTTTTTTGGCCAGTGTTCATCATTTGCTTTCTTCCTCATCAGCATAGCTTATTATTAAGTTTATTATCCTTTGAAAGTGTGATTTTACCAGGGCAATGAATTATAAAGATTTTTTTTTTTTTTTTTTTTTTTTTTATTTTTTCTTAAAAGCTTTGATGGGGAT
>NW_007726288.1:199171-231982 GCF_000696425.1 Galeopterus variegatus | reverse complement strand
ATTATCCTTTGAAAGTGTGATTTTACCAGGGCAATGAATTATAAAGATTTTTTTTTTTTTTTTTTTTTTTTGTAATTTATCCTAATAGGCTTGAATGGGAATCCACTTGCTTTGGACATTTCCAGCCAGGCATAATTTATCCCCAACCTTGGCTGTGAAACAGTGTGGATCTTCTTAACTGAGTCCCTGACAGATGGTTTCAGCATTTTCAGGACTCCATTTCCAATCATTTTGCCCATATTGCAAAATTGGCCTTGAAAAAGGGTAAAGAGTTGTTATGCTGCATTAACATCCCTCTAGAATTGCTTGCTGTGAAGGGCATGAAGAAATGAAGAAAATCAAGACAGTAATGCTTGAAAAATATGCTTGTGGAAGTTAGAAATTTTAGCAACATATTGATGATTCCAGATTACATCACAATTTCCATTTGATTTTGAGTGTAAATCCCAAACACACATTAAATGCAGTAATAAATACACAAATATTCAGTTAACGTGGCTCATAAGCCATTCTGATGGTATCCATAATGTGGAAAGCTAGAAAAGGCTTATAGTTTAGTCTGGCTTCATGTTGTCTTAAATTCTGCTGATAGATGCCACCACTGGCTATCAGATGAACAGGATTCTCATACTACTTTTCAAGTCTTGCCACCCACTCATAATGAAAGCATTGACATATCTACCTTCATTTTGCAAGAAACATGAATTGATCACATTCAGCATGCCAAATTTTCATTTTCTTTTGCAGCTTCAGCTGACTGACTTCTTCATCTAAAGTGCTGTTCTTCTCTTTTTGTTGCTTTTTAGTTTATGATCAAAATCAATGAGGACTGAAGCTTTCCACAGCCATCTATAAAATGCAATTACTGTATACAACACACAGTAAAACTCCTGTGGTGTATATGTTGAGACATAATTTATGCCACTTACCTCCAGAGAGGTATCGATCTTTTTCTGTGAATGTTTTGCAAAAGGGTCTCTTGAGTGCAAGCACAAGGAAATATGTGGCTATTGGGGCTGATCTATAATTTGATTAATAATGACCATTCTCTTGAACTTGACTCCTCACTATACTTTTATTGTGATCTGACCTTAGATTTTTAGATTTTTGTCTCTTGCCATTCTTTTCAGACGTGAAAAGAATGCCATTCTTCTTGACGTGCTAATCTTGTTACTGGCCTCATCCATGATGTAACTGGCATCCATCTCAGCAGCACTGTAGGGTGATGAATACTAAATTGGGAGTCAGAAGACCTTAGTTTGGCTTCTGACTCAGCCACTCAATAGTTGTGAATCCTTGGGTACACTGCTTGCCTCTGTGAGTCTCAGTTTTAATCTCTGTAAAATGGAGCCAATAATATACTTCATTGTTTTCTGAGGATTAAATGAGATGTTTGATTTACTTATTCAACAAACATTTATAAACCAGGCATTTTGACAGGCTTAGGAAGACATAACGATGAAGAAGACAGACATGATTCCTGCCTTCATGGAACTTACACAATCAACTAGTATGTAAATAAACTCCATATATTTTAATATGGTATTTGTATAAATGGTGGCATCATCATCATTATTGTTATAATGTTGTTGTTGTCATCATGCCTGAGAGTGGAAAGCAAAATAATGCTGATGCTGTTCCT
This sequence comes from Galeopterus variegatus, assembly GCF_000696425.1. Taxonomy (NCBI): domain Eukaryota; kingdom Metazoa; phylum Chordata; class Mammalia; order Dermoptera; family Cynocephalidae; genus Galeopterus; species Galeopterus variegatus. The sequence continues at coordinate 230,340 of NW_007726288.1, read as the reverse complement.
GACAGTTGGTCCCATTGGTGGAGGGAGCAGTTACAGCTAATGACATGGAAATTGTTCTGAAACTGCACGATGAGACTTCTTAATGCTCCAAAGCTTAGCATTTACTAGTTTATCCCCTTAAGTTTGGCTGGAAACTCTATTTATTGATTATTTCCCTTGTAGCCAGAGTGTTCTAAGTGAAAGAGACAGAAAGAAAAAGAAAGAAAGGCCTTTTCTTTTTACTCTTCTAAAATGTAATCTATCAGAGTCAATGAGCAGGGGAAGTTCATTTTCACAGAACAAATCTTACTGTTTCATCCTCAGTCCCTCAGGATCTTATCTTGGGTCACCATGTGATGGATAATCTACCATCCTCTCAACTGTCTTTATGAAACAGGGTAAATTTGTGATTAAGGGGTGGTGACCCTTTGAACTAGAATGTTTTGATCATCACTGGGGTTATATTATGGGATTTTCTGCCCCGCAAATAATGTGGGGATCATCATTAGCTCACGTGGAGGGATGTCTCCTTCTGAGGCTCTGTACCAGCCATGAAAGAAAGTGTGTTTTAGATTACTTGTGATTTTAACCCTATAGCGCTGGTTATTTCAGCATTGTTAGATGAAAGAAAGGGTTCAAGCTCATTACTTTGTTGGTGTAGAAAATGGCAGCAGGTTAGTAACTGATATATCAGACTGCCTTGTGTTTTGACTTTGCTTACTGCTGTTCCCAGAACCTCATATTCTCTTGGAATGTTTGTCTGTACTATGTGAAGAAAGAACATTTTGTCCCGATAGAATGAAGGAACAGGTCAGGCTAATGTACCTTGAGCTGGAACCTGGAGAGTAGTATAAACTTCATTGTTATGTGACAATATATTTTCCTGCCTTGACCTGGAGTAAGTGCCCACTTTTGGGATTAGAAGAAAATTAATTGCCTATTTTCAGCTCACTGAGGTCAGCAACATAATAAAATAATCATATATATGCAATTGGAAAGATTATATGGTCAAGGAAATGTTCCAGTGGAGTCAAGGTCCACTTTTTGTCTTAAGAACAAAAATCTGGAAGAAACCATATCCAGTCAAATGAGATACTTGTGTGCACATGGAAAACGATCTCTTTCTCTTAAAATGGGAGAATTTTCCAAAAGTCTGAGGTATAGGAATAACATGGTGTACTGCTGGATAAGATCCATAGAATGGGACATTTTATCTTATTTTTGTTTGCTCAAATAAAAGCAAGACTCTAAAAGTAAAATAATGCAAAGCTTAGGGAGCAGTTAGTTGATTTTTAAAACCGTTTTTTTTATTAGGAAGAGCTAATCCCATGTATCCTAGATTTTTTCCTGTCTCAGAATTATAGATGTCCTTTACTGAGAATCAAACTGTCAGCAGGCTCACAAGGAGGTTATTTATTGTCACACTTTGTTTCTAATTCCTTTCTTGAATTTTTATAGGAGAATAACTTTTAGGCATATAACCATAATTTCTCTAGGCAGGTGTTTATTTCTGCAAGGAGGAGAAGGAACTAACTGTCAATGAATACATAGAATGTGATAAACTCTGTGATAAGCACTTTACATATGTTATTCAATTTTATTCTCTTTGTATCAGCCTGTGAGGTGGGTATGTTTTTCTGTTTTACTGCTGTGGGAGGTGGAATTGAAACTTATTTGTTCTGCACCCTTATTTGACATGTGGGAAGCTCAGTTTCTTATTTGGAAAATCAGGCTGATATTACCTTCATAGATATTTACTGATATAATATATGTAGAGTGAAGATCACAATCACGTAGTAGAGATTTCAGAAAATGTTTGCTTTTTAAATTTTTCATTAATATTACTGGTATATTGCCCCTCATACCTTGACAATGCAAACCAAACATAGCCAATCATTTGAATGCTTTGTCTCTGTGAAGTGCAACCAATTGGTTCTATCAAGTTGACAGAATTATCTTTTTTTTTTTTTCCTTTTTGTCTTTTTTCGTGTCCGGCAACGGACCGCAACCCTCAGTGTCACGCCCGTACCAGACTGGACCAGCAACGGGATCGCAACCCTCGGTGCTGCGCCTGCCCCTCGCTCAGCCAGTGAGCGGGAACCGGTCTGTATGTGGGATCCGAACCCTCGGTGGGAGCGCCGCCGTGCTCCCAAGCGGCGCACTGTAGCAGTGCGCCACCGGGCCGGCCCTGACAGAATTATCTTGAACTTAAAGCATTGAATTAACTGTTTTTGTTCTAGGCATACATAATTTCATGGATGAGTCCACATATGAAATACAACTGATTTAGTGGTCTAGATTTTATGAGCACAGAGTAATTCTTTGTGGTGGTGACAAAATGGTCCTTGGAGTCAGAGAGAGATGGGTTCAAATCCATCAGAGATGCATACGGACTGTACCCCCAGTAAATGCTGTCTTCTTGGTTCAGTTTATTCCTTTATTTTCTCATTTGTAAAATGAGGATAATATAGGTTTTTATGAGGTTTATAAAGGGATGTTAAAGTAGAAGTTTCAGCAAAATGTCATATATTAGTCATGGTTCTCCAGAGAAATAGAACCAATAAGAGGTGGTTGGCAAGCTGCAAATTCCTGCAAGAATTGGTGTTGCAGTCTTGAGTCTGAAGGCAGTCTGGAGGCAGAATTCCTTTCTCCTCAGGAAACCTCATTCTTCTCTCTTGAAGCCTTCAACTGATTAGATGAGGCTCACCCACATTATGGAGGGTAATCTGCTTTATTCAAACTCTACTGATTTAAATATTAATCACATCTAAAAATACTTCCACAGCAACATCAAGACTGGTGTTTGACCAGGCTACTGGACACGATAGCCTAGCCAAGTTGACACACACAACTAACCACTACACACCATGATGCAATGGATGAGAAATTCTAAAGCTGGTTTCCTATAAATTCATAGAGATGATGGTCAAGAGCCAATTCGACACTTTTCTAGCCTTTTTAGTATTCTGAAAATATGAGATGGTCAATGGAGAAGGAAGAAGAATCAAGATTTGTAAACAGATGCAACTGAAGGGAAGTATACTGCTTTGGGGACCTGTACCCCTTTTCTCCAGGGATGGGTGGTGGATTGCCTCGAGCTTTGTGAGGGAGATTTCCACAGGACCACTTGAACAACCTGAAACACATTCCTTGCAGTTGGGAGAAGACCTAGAGGATTAGTCTTAGACATGTGGGTAAGTGGTAAATTGGTTAAGCCAGCCACACACAGCAGCATAGACATGACCAATGTGTGTTCCTGGAATTTGTGGGGCAAGGTTCGTGGTCATATTCTTGGTGAATCACCGAAGGGAGAGCTGATGTGGGTTCGCCATGGGCCTTTCCAATAGGACCTCCTAAAGAGACAGAGGAACCCTGTAGAAATAGCCTAGAAGGTGAGCATTAGATTTCTAGAGGCTAAAGAAGGAGTAGGTGGTCACTTGCCAGAACAGAGGTTATCAGATGAATTATTGCATTTGGGACTCTCCAAATAATACACTACAACACCCACTAGAGAGTCAGCTTCAAAATCTGGCAGACCTAGAGAGCACAAAGGTGTTCACCACAGCACCTCTTCACGTTGGGCCTTCTTCACCCCTGCCTCTCTTTTCTCCACCCGTACAAGAGCCTCTCCAGCAACACAGAACAGCTGACTTGTGTGTGGGAGCACAGGGCACAGCCGTGTAGAAGCCATCCATGCCCCTCTTCCCAGCACCACTGTCTTCCAGCCTGAGGAAGCCTGAAGAGGAAGAAAGCAGAAGTTTTCATGTTGAATCAAGTTCAGAGTTTTGACTAATATCATAAACTGGACATGTTAATTTCTAACTTGAGACTTTGTCCATAATTTAGGACACTAGTAATCAGTTTAATGTAACCCAAGTGTGAGCAAAAGAGCCTTGGGACCTGTTCAAGTTTTCACTTGGGGTCAGTAGGAGACAAAATAGAATTGTGTCCTGAGTACTTGAAAGCAGTTCTCAAAGTGTGGTCCCCAGACTGGCCACAGTAGCATTGCCTGTGAACATGTAGAAATGCAACTTCTTGGGCCCCAACCCCGAAGCCTGCAACTCTGGGTGGAGGGGCTCGGGATTTGCAAGCCCTTCAGGTGACTGTGATGCAGGCTAACCTTTGAGAACACTCGTCCTAGAACAATGTCTGACAACAGCACAAGAAAAAAGCAGTTCTTGCGTCTCATGCTCAGATATATCTATTTAATAAATGGAAAGGAGGTAGGTAAATAAAATATTTAACCTGTTTCTTAATGGCAGTGTTATTACAACTGAAGTTTCCTCTTCTGTAGGAGACAATCATCCCTCCTCTGCTTGTTTTGTAGGAATATTGTCCCAAATGAGCTAATATATGTGAAAATGCTTTTTTGACTGTGAAGCCGTGTACATATGCAAGTTATTATTATGACAAGTATCTTATTTACATGAACATCAACTTCATTTTGAAAGGATATCCCTGGGGTTTGCTGATCATTTAACTTTCATAATCACACCTGTCAACCAGTTCCTACCATTAACCAATTAGGCAACAAGCAGGAGCCAAATCAGAGGAGAAAATTGGTGAATCATGGCTACATGCTTTAATTTTAGTGAGAAAAAAGAGTTGCTGGATTTTGTCTTAGATGAAATTGGATATTTAGAGTAGCTTAATGACCAGTTTATCAATCCCTCCATTTTCCCCCCCTACTTTCAGAAATGTTTCTGCCTGTAGACACAGCCATGGGTGAGGTTAATAAAATTTGGAAACCAAAAGGAATTTAAGGATAAGATTGATTGTTCCTGAAATTTTCACTTGTGGAAAGTCCTTTCATATTGAAATAGTCTCTCATTTTGCTTGTTCTTATTGTGAACCTCTCTTTTTCAGTTCTATTTGGGAATTATTGCACGGCTAGCTTATGCCTTTATAGATACTGATAATTGTGTGTTACAAACTTCAGTGTGCTAGCAGTCAATAAACACATTCTTTTGAGGAGCTATTATATGCAATGTCCTAGGGAAGATAGCTATATGTCCTTGTCCCAAGTTGTTCTCAGAGCTAGTTAGAAGGATAAGATTTAGATTCAGGAAAGGCAAACATGCACTATTAGTCAAAAGAGTGATATGAACAAAGACAGTCTAGGTGATAGTTGGGTAGGTAATGCATGGGCGTGGGTGATTGCACTGAGAATTTGGGATTTTAGTTCTGACCAGATAGATGCTATATATTTTTCGTAACATGTGAGAAGAATGTTTGGCAGTTGATGTTCCAGGAGCTTGGACTTGAGAATATTTAGCATGCAGTAAACAGATTCGACACAATGTAAACCTCTTATAGGCAAGGTGCCTGGGTGATCATCAATGGTGTTAGGCAGGAAGTATCTTAGAACTGTGCCAGTGGAGGATTCATTTTTGGTTTCCACACTGAGCATGAAAAAATCATTCTTAAGGAAGGGGCTTTATAACCCTTCTCACTGTCACTACAGAAAAAGTTGCTGAGCATAAATTACTTGAGCATCTGAGACAGCTCAGACAGAATGCTCAGGCAATCCCCAGCTGTGACAGCCTTACACAGCCACTCCGCAGGTTCATAGCAAATAGCCAGTACTCCAAGACTGATTTTCATCAAGTGGCCAGGCAAAGACCAAGACTTGGTAATAAGGGCCCTGATGCAAACAGGAGAAATCCCAGCTGAGCTATGCCAGCCTACAAAGGCCATTCTGGATTTGAAGGTTAGCAAGAATGGGAGTTGGATTTGGCTTAAGTTGCTTGCGGTTTGGTTAACTATTGAGCTACTAAAACAAGCAGTGCCAAGATAAGGGCACAAATGAGTGAGTGGATCTAGCATCTTCCCAGGGCCTCTCAGGTTTCACAAGGAGATGCCCCAAGTTCTGTAATCAATTCTGATGCCCGGTGAGAAACCCACAAGGTCAGAATATCAGAAGCTGGGCTCAGGGTAGTGAGAGCCAACCAACCCTCATAGGTCTATTTTGGGGCCCTTAATCCATGACGTATTTGCACACTTCTGACATGTCTGAGTGTGGTTTTGCGCTGCTGGTCGCAACATGGCTTCTCACACACCATGGACTTCATGGGACAGGGAAGGACTGGAGCAGCAAAGAGACTCCTGATGCAGCCGCATTAGTTACAGGTGATCACCATTTCCCTCCTAAGGAAGGACCACAGACAGGCAGAAACATCTCTCCATATCCTTTACACTTTGTTTTGCATGAATTCAGCGAACTGTAAAGTGAATAACATTTTTGTAATAGTGTGTCCCAACATTCTGAACAAATCTTTTTGCCACTTTCATATATTTGTGAGTTAAAATACTGCATCCAGGTATAGACTTGCACTGACACAAGTTTCCTGATCATCAGGTCAAGATTCTGGAACCCAAAGAAGGAAAAAGAAGGCAAGGCTTTTTTTGGTGTCTGTCTTGGTGGTCACTTTTTTTTTTAAGTAGTGGTCACTTTTGTATTCCAAATCTTGAAGTTTCCCTTCAACACCATCAATTCCCTTGTGTAATAGCCTCTGATGGTAACAGCATTGGATCAGGCATTTGAATTTCTTTATGTATGGTTTCTCTGGAAAACTAGCTCATTGATCTGTGGAAACAATTACTAACGGGATATTTTAAGTTTGATGAGCTGAGAAGAGGCAGGATATCATGATGAAGGAGAGCACAGACTTTAGAGTCAGGCTGGTTGAGTTCACATCCAGTGGTGGCATTTCCTGGCAGTGTGACCTTGGGCAAGTTGCTAACCTCTCTGTGATTCAAAAATGGTATTTGCCTTCCTCACTCTCGTGACCATTAAAGAAATTGCTGTGTTTTGAACATTTATAACAGTACCTTACATGTGTTTGCTATTATTATTTTCAAACACAAATCTCTTTTGTGAAGGGCACTATATACATCTAGGCTACTCAGGGTTTTGCCTGCTACTGGAACATAGAATTTTGAACGGATCTGGTTCCTTAACTAGAATAGTAATAGCACTCTCGGTGGCCATTGGAACCAGTCGTGCATTATCCATAATCCTTACAGCAAAATACCAATTCAATATGTTTTATTTTCTTAACCTCACTTTTCATAGAATCATACAATTTTAATGCAGATCTTCTCCAGTTGGCTCTCTTCATTTTTCAGAAATATGACCAAAGGTTAAATAAGTAGGTAGGGGGTCCCCTAACTTGTAGTCACAGCCAGAATTTGAATATAAGTCTTTATATCCTAAATTCTAAGAAGTCTCCAATAAAACACAATGTTCAATGGCGAACAGTATGGATGAGATCTCTGTAACTCACATCTTGAAAGGACTGGGTGTGATCATGGAAGGTGTCTCATTAAATCCTTTAATGATACTTGTTTATGAGTTGGGATCTTCAGCATATGTTTTTGGTTTCTGCTTTTAGAGCTTAGAAAAATCTGTCAGCTGTCACAGATATGATTTCTGTCATCTGGCTTTTTCAGGCTCTAAGGATCTGTCATTTCTAAAATTCATAATGTAATGTGGTTATCGGTTTTTATCACTGAACTGAAGTTAGGCTTTTCATGTGTACAATGCAAAACTGAGAAACTGCAATTTGTTATCAAGTACTGAAATGGCAAATAATCAGTTCCTGGAAGCTTTGAGGAGTTTGCCATATGAGATATGACTATAAAACAATGAGACTAAATGCCTTGACATAAAGATTCTCACACCTAGCCATGTATCCTGGGCACCCACGACCTTTAAAAATACAGATTCCTGGGCCCATTCAAGCCTTTGGAATCTGCATATCTAGTGAACACAATTATTATTTAAAAAGCTCCATGGGGATTCCGATGTCTACCTTCCCAAATGACACATTAACACAATCTAAAAATTCTGGAGTCATATTTCAAATATTAGAATCAAATATTTGATTCTTGGCACTGGTAGAAATTTAGTGTAACAGCTAGTCCAATACTACATTTTACAGGTGAATAAAAAAGATTGGGAATGGTTTAGCAATTTTTAAGATCATAGAGGTTTAAAGGAGGAAGAAAGCTCATAGATTATCTGATGTGTCATTGCCACTTTATAGAGGAAGAAACTGAGGACCAGAGGGACTGTGTGAATGACTGGCCCCCGGTTACACTCAATGCAGTAAGTGGAGATAGATCTAGCACAGCTCCCCATTACAGAGGTGAGAGTGCCATAACAGGGATATACTAAAGGCCCTACCCAAGAGTTGCAGGTACATCAATGAAGATGGCAATCAGAGGTAAACCTCAGGGCCTATATACCCATCCAGTTGCCTGTATGAATATTCTAAAGTTGTCTTGAAATATACATTTAGAGAAAAATTTAATTCAAGACGTCATTTTAGTTTGGATCCATCTTCTTCATTGTTGTCGAAGGGAAAAAGCATTTGCTTGAGAACTGGGAGATCTGAGATCTGTTCCCACATCCATCACTAATTAGCACTGTGGCACTGAGTGTAAGTCACTGAACCTCTTCCAGCTCCAATTTCCCTGTCTCAGAAATTACAGTGATAATATCTACCCTAAATACTGTACAGAGTCACTGTGACTATGAAATTTTAAAAAAGTACAAGAATAGAAGTTAATAAGTAAAATGTATTATACATTTTAACCTTATTATATGGGAAACCATTCAAATAGAAATACCTTTATATAGAATAAGGGGATATTAGTAAACCAAAGTTTAATCTGTCATCCAGCCAGTGCTAATAATATCCACCAATTAAAACCATATAAGCTTTCACCATATATTTGTTTTTAATAATATTATTTATTTAATATAAATTATTAGTCTTTACCTAGTATAATGGGCAGTAAGTCTTCTTTTACTAAAATATATTTAATGGTAGAAAATAAATAAAATAAAAGGGAAGCAAATATTAGTTTTTCTTTTTTCAAGGATACCAGGTGATGGGGACATTTTCACATGGCACTGGATTTAAAACTATACTTATTCCTTTCTTTTTTCTTGTCCCTCATTTTAAAGATTAGTTTAACAAACACTTATAAAAGTGCTTATTATGTACAAGGCACTGTTTTGCACTCGACAAATAGGATTTTATTAATCCTTCTACATTAGCCAGTGTACAACCAGGAGACAAAAACTGTGTAGCCATTTGAATAGGGAAAGTATGATATAAAGCATTAATAACTATAACAAGGGATTGGAGTAGTGAGGGATTGGCTGGTAAGAAGAGAACTCTAAAAGATGTAGGAAGAGCAAGTATAGGAGCATTCACTACTCCCAGGCTGAGATAAAGCTCCCAAAGAAGAAATAAGTCTGAAAACGGGTCTCGCCTACCCACGATTAAGATCCAGAACTCATTGGAAAGGGAATAACCATGGTCCACTGGATGGCAGAGGAGACACCAACGTGCCTCACTGGTGGAACTTGCTGGAACTTCATTCTCTGGGGTGCTGGGGGAAACTGTTCACAGGAATGTGCTGTGCCTCAGAACTTGCAGCAATCCTGCCTGGGAAGTGCTGGGGGAATGGCTGGGTGCTGGGTGTTGCTGGCTGCTGTACAATAGGAAGCTGGGTACTGGAAACCCATCTTCTGTTAAGAGTCGGATAGTGGAAAGATCACTGTAGGAGCCTGGTGATGGCGATGCCGTAGGTAAACCTGTTCCTCCTCTAGTGTCTTTTCAGTGCCCTGTAATGATGGTGATAAGCTCATGCCTGCTGGCAAAGGAGAATATGTAAAGAGCTCGACTTCATTTGAGCAAAGCACACTTCTGTGAAATAGGCGCTATTATTATCCCCATTTTTCAGATAAGGAAACTGTGACACAAAAAGGTGAAACACCTTGCACAAGGAAGGTCAGGTGGGGGGTGGGTGGCAGAGCCAGGCTCTGAACCCCAGCATTTTGACTCCAGCGTTTACTGTACATTTGTCCTCTCTGTAGCCTCTGTGTCTCCCTCCTCACCTGTGATGCGTGTTCAGTGTCAGCTTGTGTTATCTTGTGGCTTCATGTACAAGCCCCACTGCTCTTGAGGGTCAGCTCCTACATTTATGGACATCACAGAAAAATCCTTGAACTGTATCTCAAAGTTTTCTTGTTGCTTTTCCTTCTTTACTATTGTCCAGCTTGTTTTCCATGTTTCTTCAATTTCTGCTAAAATCAGATGTCCAAACCAAACCTCAAGACTACTCCCCTTTCTCATTTACTTCTGTGCATGAGGGAGGAAACGTGAAGGAACAGTCTGTGCTTCTCTCTGTAACATTTCCTTGTTTTCTGCTTTCCGTCTCACTATGTTAGTTTAGACCCATAGAGCCTCTTACCTAACCATGAACACAGCCTGCCTACTGGTCTCTGTGTTGCCCATGTTTAGTTCAGTTCACCTTGGACACCATCACCACATTGGTCTCATGACCCTGCTAGTACCACCGTTCTTCTCAGTAATCTCGGGGGCTCCGCAGGCTCTACTGTATTAAAGCACATTCCCTTAGTGCAGCCTGCAAAGCCCTCTCCATCACCATCCTGATTAGACAGTTTCCAGCCCTAATTCACCTCTCTTCTACTAATGCCTGCTCTACTGCCTAAAGTGACTATCCAGTCTTCCTCCAATTGTGTTTCTGCCCCCATGCTTTGTTCCAGAGATGCATTTTGCCAGGAATTTTTGCCCAGCTGCATGTGTCCAATCCCATCCCATCTCTCAGTCATCTCAGATGCCCCTTCTTCCACAAAGCCTTTACTGTTTTCAAACTATCTTTTTCTCTTTTGAAGCTCTAGAGTGCTATATTTTTCTCATGTCAGATTTGGCTTTTTAGGATAGTAATATTGTTCTTGACTTCTACCCTACTATTAGACCATAGTTCCTTGAATACAGGGGGAATATTTTACTAGTTTTTCTATCTGTCCATCTATGATTATATTTCCTTCAATCCAAGAGGCCAAGAAAATAGGTCAAGGTCTGGATTGTCAGTCAAGGTCACAACTCAATTAGATTTATTCAGCATCAAATTTACTTAGAAAGGATGTAGAATAGGGAACACGTGTATGCCCAGCAGCAGCATCACAGAGGCTGGAGACACTCAGGTGCAGTTTCTTTCTCCTGGTCATTGCTGAGACATGTTCCTGTCTCAATATTAATAGTAAATGAATGGAGAGTAATGTGTATCAGAGAAATCATCACAGGCTCTGGGGTCTGTCAGTTCTATGGACTGAATACTTGTGTTCCCCCCAAATTCATATGCTGTAATCCTAACCTCTAATGTGATGGTACTGGGAATTGAGGCATTTGGGAGGTTATTAGGTCATGAGGGTGCAACCCACAAGAATGGGATTAGTGCCCTTTTAAAAAAAGACCCAAGAACTTGCTCTTGTTCTCCGTTCTCTGATAATGTGAAGATGACCATCTGCAAACCAGGAAGCAGATCCTCACCAGGCAAGGGATCTGCTGGTGCTTTGATCCTGAACTTTCCACCTCCAGAACTGTGAGAAACAAATGCTTGTTGTTTAAGTCATCAATTCTATGGGTATCAGCCCAAACTGACTAAGATATTCAGCTTAAATGTCCTGCTAGCTATATATACCTGCTGGGGTAAGGAACATTCCCTCGTGTAGTATCCTGAACACAGTAGGAAATTAAAATTTTTAAAAAAAATTTACTTTTATGTCATTTTAGATTAAATTACTGATTTTTCTCTGCACTGGAGAATCAACGTTTTCCTGTTACCTAGTGAATATTAGGTCTCTGACCCACCGCTGGCTCTGAATGTTTCTGTATGTGCCTTTACTTCCCTGTTTCTAATTCCCCGCCTCATTCAGACCTCCAGTAACTGCTTAATCTTTAAAATTTTCCTAATGACCTGGACTAATTTTTTATGCTAACAACCTCTTGATCCTTGAAGGCTCTCCTTAGCCTTCTCTCCAGTTCTAGGTCCTTAGTGTTTTTGCCTATGACTTGCTCCAGAGTAACGTGAGTGGCCAAAACAGTAATTTATGAGCAATATTTCACTAGAATGCCTGTGCATAGGAAGAAATACTAGAGCTCAACCCTGTAGGTTGGATTCCTGACCCACTCATCAGAGGTTCTTGGTGAAAGCAACACAATAAAGATAGTTTTTTTTTTTCCCTTTTTGTCTTTTTTCGTGACCGGCAATGGATCGCAACCCTCAGTGTCACGCCCGTACCGGACCGAGACTGGCAATGGGATCGCAACCCTCGGTGCTGCGCCCGCACCTTGCTCAGCCAGTGAGCAGCCAGTCTGTATGTGGGATCCGAACCCTCGGCGGGAGCGCCGTGGCACTCCCAAGTGGCGCACTGTAGCAATGCGCCACCAGGCTGGCCCTAAAGATAGTTTTAAAATGACATTTTTCATGTTAAAAAGATCTAGAATATGCATTGCAGTGTATACTTATTAATTGCCATAATACTTTTTGTGAAACTTGTGCATATTTGGTTTCTCATGTTACGACTATTTGGAGATTTCAGTGTGCCCTAAAGTTTTGTGTACACTGAACATTCAATAGCAGTTAGTTGAAAAACTGTGTAAGAGACATGGTGTTTTCATTTTCAATTATCAGAAATCTCGTTGTTCACTAGAAAATTAACTTGGAGGAGCATGCAGGTGTCTCTGTATTCCAGACTTTGGTGCATGTAAGAATGATTTCTCATGCAAATTAAAAAGGTAGATTTCTGGGAACTCATTCCCAACCATTTTGATTCAGTAAGTCCAGAAATACACACAGGCATCTGAATTTTTACAGCATTCAGTATGGTTTTGATGCATGTGGTTTAAAGACCACACTTTAAGAAAAACTAAGTTATTCTTTATAGAAAGTGTTCAAATGTTTCACATTTTTAGAGATGCTTTCTGGGTGGAACTCCAAAGTGATTTTTAAGAATAATTTTATTGAAGGATAATCTACATACCATAAAATTCATCAGCTTTAGTGTACAATTCAATATTTTTAGTACATTTGCTGAGTTGCGAAACTACTGTTGTGATGAGTTTTGCCTCCTCTCCTTTGCCTGGGTTGAAGAAAGTCCATCATGTCAATGGTGACAATGTCAACAGACTTTCTAGTTTGGAAGGCAGAAGAGTGTTTTGGGGAGGACTAAAAAGCCAAAGACCGAAGTTTGAGCTTTGGCTCTGTCACTCAGGGGCCTGAGACCTAGGGACAAGGGACATGGTCTTTTTGAGTCTCAGTCACCTCATTTATAAAACAGGGATACTATTAATATCTCCTTTATAGGGTGCTTATGAAGATTAAATGGGAAAAAGATGTTTGGAGTGTAATTTGTAAGTTTATTCAATAGTCGAGTTAAGTATCTATCTTCTGTTGTCCACTTGCTGGTCTAGGAACTGGAGATATGCAAACAAGTGAAGATAGACACCATTCCTGCTCTCCCAGAGCAAGTAGACAGTAGAGAAAATGAGCACAGTTCCATAAGACTATATAGCAAAGAAATTTGACTTGGGTGGGGAGAGTGGAGTCTGTTCAAGGAAGTCAGGGAAGTTGTACCCGAGGAGGTCATGTTTCAGATGAGAGCTGACAGATGAACTGGCATTAACCAGACAAGGGGATGGTGGTGATAACATATCAGGTGGAAGGAGTGGGGGACATTGTGGCAGATGGTACATGGGACATTTGAAGGATCTGATCAAATGCTGGTTTAGCTGGAGGGCGAAGCTCAAGGGAGAAGGTGGTGCTGGGGAGCAGGCACCAGACTCTGCACGTCCTGCAGCCCATGTGAAGGTTTGGACTTAATCCTTGAAGGGTTTTAAGTGTGCATGTTTTCATGGGCATGTGTGTGTGGCATGATCATATTTGCATTTCAAGTACCCATTCTGAGAAGAAAAAAGGGGAGTGGAAGGAGAGCAGAGGATGCCAGAAGGCCATCCTCTGGGAAGCTATTGCAACAGTTCAGGTGAGAGCTGATAAGTTAAGATAGTTATGGTGGGACTGGGGAGGAGTGGGTGCATCAGAAATATATTTAGGGGGTGAAATTGATTGGTTTTCACCATGGATTGTATTTGGGGCACAGGATGAAGAAGAGGAATCTAGATGACTCAGATTTCTGACTTGCATAATCAACTAGATAGTTAATTCACCAGGATATGGAACAGTACACGAAAACCAAGAGTTTGAAGATGGAGGGGGACAGTATGAATAAAACCCATGGTAAGCATTTAGATCAGTGCTGGCTGCTTAGTAAGTGGTAGCCACTGTGATGATGGTGATGATGGTGATGATTTTAAGATACCATTGAGGCATCCTAGCAAATATGTTAAGCTGTACTGAGCTATACAAATGTTGGTAACTACTATTATTTTGGTCGTAAAACTTGGCAAGCCATATATCAATTCTTGTTTTAATTTCTGTAACTTATACCTCAAAGTCACTTGTAACATGGATTCTCCTAGTCGTTCCCCAATGGTGTAAAAGCAGTATTTTACCCTATTAAATGGGTGCCCATGTTTCATAATCTTCTAAGTTTATTGACTGAAGCTGAAAGCTGCAGCTAGATCATTCCTCAGAGCTTCTCCAGGGAGTGTTACGTTAGAAAGATACCAGCAGGCTTGTAAATTAGTACAGTTTACCAACCCACAAACATTTGTCACCCTTTCCCCTCCTCATAGAAGAGCAGAAGGAAAATAAGCAGTCTTTCTTCAGTGCCTCCTGCCTCATGATTTGTTTGGCATAAATTGCTACCTGCCTTGTGGCTGGGCAGTTTGCTAATTTAAAGGCTGAATGAGAAAGCTCTGAAAACAGCCAGTGCTCTATTGAAGTAGACGGCCAGTCAATAGGGAAAAGTGGAGATAAGCTGATTAATCATGAAATCAGGAACACACTTTGAAAAGAATCCTTATGCTTTGCCAAGCTGGTTTAAGTGGATCTCATATTAGTAGTCACTTGGTGCCCATCCAATATTTCTGATTTCAACTTTAGGCAGTCCCTGGTGTATCACTATTAAATCATGACTGATATTCCTTTCAGTGGAAAAATACTCAGATAATCATGACATAGCTTTTTTTCCTATTATAAATATACTTATCTCTCTACCTGTGAAACAAAATCATGATTAGACGAATGCTTGCATATTTGCAGGTGTATTTCAACTCAACAGAAAGTCTAAACATTTTCTGCCAACAAACTTAGATTGATTGTTAAGGGCATGTGGAGTTATATCTCTGAGCTTTGCTTTTCCCATCTGTAAAATAGAAATGATAATAATGTTACCTCTCTCTTGGGGTAATTGCTGGAATGAAATGGAGCAAATATCTCTTGTAAACATCGGCAAAATGCTTCGAACAGTGCCTGTCACATGATAAGCATTCATACAATGAGAGCTCTACTGTTGTTAGAGAGTCCTTTCTAGCTCTACAGGGAAGAGAGAGTGTAAGCATTTCTCCATCCTTGGATGAGCACTGTGGATGGAGTATGGGCCAGACCAAAAGAAATTGCCCTTCACTTACGAAATCTCATATTTGCTCAGCATCTTTTTTTCTAAATGTCTAGAATGTAAATACTGGAAGGCAGAGGCTCCATCAGTTTCTTTTATAACCCCAGTGTCTGACCCTGAGTGCTGTATGGAGTCAAGGTTCAACCAATGTACGTTGCATAAATGAATACATGGTACAATGATTTGAAGCCTTTTCATTGGCTCTCAAGTGTCCATGGAAGGAAGAAGTCAGGGTCTTTTTTTTTTTTTAATTTTATTTTGCCGATATACATTGTGGTTGATTATTGTTGCCCCTTACCAAAACCTCCCTCTCTCCTCCCTTTCCTCCCTCCCACCCAACAATGTCCTTTCTGTTTGCTTGTTGTATCAACTTCAAGTAATTGTAATTGTTATATCTTCTCCCACCCCCTCCCCGGTATTTTTGTGTGCGTGTGTGTGTGAATTTGTTTATTAATTTTTAGCTCCCACCAATAAGTGAGAACATGTGGTATTTCTCTTTCTGTGCCTGACTCGTTTCACTTAATATAATTCTCTCAAGGTCCATCCATGTTGTTGCAAATGGCAGTATTTCATTCGTTTTTATAGCTGAGTAGTATTCCATTGTGTAGATGTACCACATTTTCCGTATCCACTCATCTGGTGATGGACATTTGGGCTGGTTCCAACTCTTGGCTATTGTAAAGAGTGCTGCGATGAACATTGGGGAACAGATATACCTTCAACTTGATGATTTCCATTCCTCTGGGTATAGTCCCAGCAGTGGGATAGATGGGTCACATGGTAGATCTATCTGCAATTGTTTGAAGAACCTCCATACCATTTTCCACAGAGGCTGCACCATTTTGCAGTCCCACCAACAATGTATGAGAGTTCCTTTTTCTCCGCAACCTCGCCAGCATTTATCGTTCAGAGTCTTTTGGATTTTAGCCATCCTAACTGGGGTGAGATGGTAAAGTCAGGGACTTTTAAAAGGAGAGATATCAATCTGAGGCTGTTAATAAAATGCCCCTGGTCATTTGCAGAGGTTGTGGGGGGACAGTGGGGGGAAGTGGCATTTGAGAAAATAACACTGGATCTATGGCCAAAGAGAAAGCTGATTCTTTCATTGTAATTTTTAAAAAATTTGTTTTTTTTATTGAAATGTATTGTATTAGTCTTTTTCTGTTGCTTTTAAGAAAATACCTGGAACTGGGTAATTTATATAAAAATGAAATTTATTTCTTATGTTATCTGAGGCTGAGAAGTCCAAAGTCCAGGGAACATATCTGGTGACGGTCTTAGTGGTGGTGTCTCACATGGAAGAACATGGCAGAGCAGAGAGATACTAACCTCTTATGTACTCTTTTTTTAAAGACCTCAGAACCATGCCCATGACCACCGTTTTTAATCCATTCACTATGGCTTTGTCCTACAATCCAATCTCCTCTTCAAGGCCCTACTTTTCAATTACCGTAATAAGATTTCCCACCCTCAACAGTTACAGTGCAGATTTAAGCTTCAGTGAAGTTGGCGGGGGGTGGTGGGCATCCATTCTGCAGCACGTATTGATTATACATATTTATGGGGTACAGAGTTATATTCAGTGCATGTATAGAATGTGTGATGATCAAATCAGGGTCAACACGATTTTCTGTAACATAATCCAAACAAGTGATGTTTATAAAAACAGCCTCATATTTGTGGATATTTCCTTGGTTTAGGTGATCAGATTTACCTGAAGTAAGCATGAAGCACCATGATACAAAAATTCTAACACTTGGCATAATTTCGATATCTTTATTAAATGATGTTATACATTAGTGTGTGATTGCTGACCCCACTGTTCACCACCTTGAGATCAACTGCAAAATTTACATATATTATTTAAAAACTGAAATGTTTATTCCACATGGTTATTGAGGAATCCAAGTTGTGATGATTTCATATTGCAAATTGTATAAATGGAATTAATTTTGGAAGGTATTTCGTATAATTTAAGTAGTTTAATTCCACATTAAAAAATACGTTGCAATGGCTAGGATAAACACCTTGCTTTGGAAAAGCACATTTACTTTCCAAAGGCAGTGTCAACTTGTATGCTGTAATTTATGTAGAGTGTCTTTTTCTTTCTTCCTTCTTTCCTTCCCCCCCTTTTTTTTGGTCTCTGTGGACTAGTACCTACATTTACTTAGGGTCTACAGTAATCTGAGTCAACCCTAAGATAACTGGTGGTATCTCTTATTCTTCCTCTCTATTGTATTCTTCCTTTTTTTAAAAAAAATCTCTGTGGGGCTTGGGAGGGAGCCTGCAAGGGTCTGCTGTGGGCAGAAGTTTGTGTTTTATCAGAGCAAAAGGAGAGTGGCAAAAGGGGACTGTGAGAGTCAAGCATAACATGTCTATTTAGCGTGACCTGACTTTCTCTCTGTGTTTTTAACCATGGGCTTCATTCACACCAGTGAAACAGTTAACACGTGTTCCAACAAAAGCGAAACCAATGTGGGGACATCTCATCAATGCTTTTTTGTGTGATGAGGAATGGGAAGTATGGGTGACAACATTTCATCCTGTAGCTGAGAATTAGCAATGATTATTTCTTCTTAAAGCATCTGCTTAATGACAGCTCTTTTAAACTTCATCAAGAAAGAGTTAGTGAAAAATCCTTAGTTATAAATCCTGCAGTGAAGGGTTCCATTTAGATGTTTACTGTTTCAGAGTCACTAGTGCTGAGCTAATCCCAAACTTTAGAACGCTTACTGTGTACCTGGACATTTTGACGGTTGAAGCAAGGCTGCCTCAATATGGCTGGGAAAGTCATTTATATAAAAGGCAGCTCAGCTGAGTGCTGAGTGGGGCCCAGATCCAGGTGTGACATAGGACACACGGGTGAGGCAAGAAAGATAAACTTGACATTTTGCTTACTTTTGGCCCTGAAAGGACTATTTATAAGTCATTGATGAATGTAATCATGGTCTCAATTAGTAATTTCTGATATCTATCACTGTTCACAAATGTTAAGTAAAATACTGTCACAAACATTATTTCATATAATTTCCACAACTACCTTCTGAAATACTTATTATCCCCATCTCACAGGTGACAAAATTGAGGCTCAGAGAGGTTGAGACATTTGTCTGTAGTAGAATTTGGACTTGAATCTAGGATCTCCCCCCCCCCATATTCTGCAAAGACAATTCTATCATTAGCCCCAGCAAAATATAGGACCACAGAAAAAGGTATAATATTTTGAAAGTTATTGAAGTTTGGTGAATGAAAAAACATTAGATTTTGGTTTTAGGTAGGATGAGAAGTATGGGGACGAAGGCATGGAAAACCTGCTCCTTTTTGGAGAAGTATACGTAAATGTATACTCATAATGTGTAAAGATATGTAACTTTAAAAAATACTTATATATACATATATTCATATGTGTATGTATTTATGTGCACCCGCCACTAATACTTATTTTAAATATTCTGTTATGAGGTCAAAGTGATAGAACAGTATAAATTTAAGGTATAGTTGTTACTCCTCACTGGAGGTATAGTCCCTCTCTATAGACACTCGCCTTTTGGCTCCAATTCATTTAATTTTGAACTTCTGAACTCTTCCATTGGAAGCTTCCATTTATTTTCATGGCTCTTGGGAAATAAATACTTGTAGTATGGTGGCACTGCTCTGATCTGCTTCCCTGTCCTTGGATCAGTAAAGGAGGGGCCAAAGTAGATGTTTGCAACTTTCCAGAAAAACCCTTATTTTAAGTAGAACAGTGGAGCCTGGTTATCCACAGAGAGAGAAAATTATATTAAGTGAAACAAGTCAGGCACAGAAAGAGAAACACCACATGTTCTCACTTATTTGTGGGAGCTAAAAATAAATAAATATACAAACAAATAAAGGGGGGAGGGAAGAAGATACAACAATCACAACAATTCCTTGAACTTTTTAAGACATGTGAACAGATATGATGTAGTGGGGGGGAGGGGAAAGAGGGAGTGGGAAATAGGAATGGGTAAAGGGACATGAATATCAACTACAATGAATATTGAGAAGTTAAAATAAAAAAATAGAATTACAGACAAATCTTCTGAAGAAATAACATATTATGTGTAGCATTAAAGAATCATTCTAACCCTTAATGATAACAGGCAATATGGGGGATTACCAAAACCTCATTTGTGAATTCTTGCTTTGTGTTTCCAGGCTTTGTGTTGGTGACTTTCTGGGTTAATTCCTGAGGAGTTTATGAGTTTATCTCCTTTTCTGTAGAGGCCACAATTCTTGTGTCAGAGGCTGCCAGTCATAATTTTTCATTTCCTTCCAAAGTGTGGAATTGGTCCTACCTGTGAATACTGTCCTGGCTTTTGCTTTTCTACCACAAGTGGCCTTTGGTGGTGCCTGGCACCTTGCCCCTTCTCTTAGATGTGAGGTGATTGTGTACAGTGTAGACTGATCACTCATTCAACGAGGGTCCTTGAAATGTCTCCTTCACTCTGCAGGGAGTGGAGATGAGCAGCCTAATAGTAAAACAAAAGAGGAAGCTGCACATTGTCCCCGAAGGATTTGAGGAAGATCTTTCCACCTCTACCCCAACTCCCTGGCCCTAGAGAACTTGTGGACTGTATGCCATCATAGGCTGTTATGTTGGCACCAACATAATATAGCTAATAACAGTTATTTCTTTTCTGGTGCGGAATTAGATTCTTAGCTTTAAATCCTCATGCAGCAGGTTTGTAGACCCTACTAAAGATTCTGGCACAATTTCAGTCCTGGTGCAGGCAGCGTCAATAAGACATGGTCCAGGGGACTGAATTGAAGGCTTATTTCTTTTTATCAAGGTTGACTGAAAGAAAGTAGCCACCAGGAGGTTCTGACAACCCAGGAATAGGCAACCCTGCCCTGGAAGCTCTGGCCCTTGGAGTCCAGCCAGGGCAGACACTAGAGATGAGTCTCACTACAGCTGCAGATGCCAGGGCTCAAGATGCATAATCCTGAGCTTGACAGCTGCCAAACTAGCCCCCCGAGTGTCCAAATGAGTTGGCTCTTCTGAAGGAGATGACAGGAAGAAACCAGAGGGATTGCCGTGGCTTCTTTCCAAATACAGCATTAAAGGGAAGCCAAGAGAACATTGCAATTTTGCCTATATTTTAAGAAGCACAAAGAATCATACAATAATCTAACCCAGTATGTCACTGCAATGGCTGGAGGGAGCTGTGAGCTAAATCCCTTACATTTTTGCAAATGTTTTTGTTTTTAAAGCATTCATTTGTTCAATCAATTGACAAACATTTATTAAATGCTTTCTATATGACAAGCAGTGAGAAAACAGAGGTATATTAATGTACAGTAATTTACCTTAAGGTAGGGATTCTCAAACTTTTTGAACACAGTCTACTTAGTGGGGACTAAAGACTCTGTGGCTTACCAACCCCACCCCTTTAGTAGGGGAAAATTTTGATAAGTTTACTTTAGGAGTAGTGAAATATATGGTTCTTATTTGAATCATAATGCTTAGTCTAATAATTTAAAAACTATAGGCTAAAATAATTCGGATGCAAATACACATTTCTTCACACCATAGGATTAACCGAGTAACCCAAAGTAAATTAATGACAAAGTTAAATTAATAGTATTTCTTACTAATTCTAACAAATGCAAACTACATTTAATTTTTAGTACTGATAACGTGATTGTAATAAAGTGTTTTTCCCCCAAATGCAAAATTCTGCCTACCTGCTTGAGTATGTGTAGAGGAGGAGCTTTTCAATGTTGGCCAGCATAGATTGCACGGCGGCCAGACATTTTAGTAGAAAATGGAGTTAGAATTCTAACTGCTGGCACACTTAGTACTTTACTAGTGAGTAACCCTTAGTGCTGTATTAAGATATGTATAATGTGTATGTGTATACATAGATACATATAGCATTGATCTTTATTCTCCCCAAGGACCTGGAAAAAGGAGTTGTTTTTTGCATGTGGATACAGCAATAGGAGAATTGCCAAAATAGAGAGGTACACGTGAAGGCATCATGGAAGGAGGCAGAAGTGCCCAACTGCCTAAGTGATGAGGGAAAGTTTCTTGGGAGTGGTGCTCTTTGAACTGAGTCATGAACATGGCAGAGGAATTTTACATGTGGGTGAGGATACGAGAAGGGGGTACTAGGTGGAAAAAACAGAATATAAAGAAACCTAGAGGAATAGAATGATCTATAGGTTCTCACTCCCTTAGCTGCAATTCTGAATTCCCCAAAGCTTTAAAACCTGTGTAGTTTCTGTTTATCTCATTAGTGTTAATATTCACATATTTGGTTGCAGAAATACTAACATGTTGATTACAGGTGTAACACCATACCCACTGAGTTTTATATAATGGGTGCTATGTGAACTACAGTAGCTTTCTATTATCTGAACAGCGCTCAATTCCAAAACATATCTGGCTTTAAAGGTTTCGGGTAAGGGACTATATATCTCTGGGAAACTACAGACATTTCATTATGGTTTGGGGAACAAGGGATATGTGGAGGTGTGGTGGGAGACAGGCTGTAAAAGGTAGGGAAGAGTCATTGGAACTCCGTGAATTCCCTTTGAGCTCTAAGGCTTTCACAGAGAGCCACCAAAGGGCATATGGTCTGCCAGATTTGCCAGTACCCTGCTGCATGTATTAGTTTCCTGGGGCTGCCATAACAAAATACCACCATCTGGGGCGCTTAAACAATGAAAATGTATTTTCTCAAGGTTTTGGAGACTAGAGGTCTGAAATCAAGATGTCGGCAGGGTTGGTTCCTTCTGAGGGCTGTGAGGGGAGGACCTGTTGCAGACCTCCCTCCTCAGCTTGTAGATGGCTGTCTTCTCCCTGGTCTCCTTACCCTGTCTTCCCTCTATGCATATTACTGTGTCCAAATTTCCCTTTTTTATAAAGATACCAGTTGTAATAGATTAGAATCCATCCTAATGGCCTCTTCTTAACTAATTACATCTGCAAAGACCCTATTTCCAAATAAAGTTGCATTCTGAGGTACTGAGGGTTAGAACTTCAATATATGAAGTTGCAGGGGGAGGGCACACAGTTCAACCCGTAACCCTCCATAGCTTGCCTCTTCTCAATTCCTCTATTTCTTATATTACTAGGCTGAGGATATAAGTGTTGCTTCTCCCCATAGCTTCTCTTTCTCTCCGACATGTATTAAGCCTTTAATATTCAGAAAACCTGCAAGTTAATTATTATCCTAATTTCTTTTTTTTTTTTTTTAAATTTTTTTTTTGTTAAATTTTTATTTTGTCAATATACACTGTATATGATTATTATGGCCCATCACCGACACCTCCCTCCCTCCTCCCTCTCTCCCCTCCCCCCCAAGAATGTCCTTTCCGTTTGCTTGTTGTAACAACTTCATGAAAGTATAGTTGTTATATCTTCTTCCCCACCCCCCCCACCCCGGTTTTTTTTGTGTGTGTGTGTGTGTATGTGTGTGAATTAATTTGTTTTTTTTTTTTTTTTAGCTCCCACCAATGAGTGAGAATATGTGGAATTTCTTTTTCTCTGCCTGACTCGTTTCACTCAATATTATTCTTTCAAGGTCCATCCATGTTGTTGCAAATGGCAGTATTTCATTCGTTTTTATAGCTGAGTAGTATTCCATTGTGTAGATATACCACATTTTCCATATCCACATATAACTCAGAGAGGTTCAGTAACATCCCTAAAGGTTGCACAACAAATGGGAGACTTGAGATTCAGGCTCAGACTTTGCCATCTTTATAAACAAGCTTTTGACTTTTACCCAATGTATTGGAAAATGAGGGATCCGTCCCCTGCCACCATCTTAGTATGATAGATAAAAGCACACTTCTCCCATGTGCTGCTCACTTCCTGACTGTGGACTCTTGAAAGTTATAGAATATCTGTCTCAGGTGGGTAGGTCATGCTATCTCTTTGGTGCTTTAGACTGTCAGCTTGTGAGGTGATACAAGTCCTGTATCTGTCTCTGATCCAAACAGGCCCTCTGCAAGACAGCATACCAAAATCTCCAACTGCATGCTATTCTTTTTCACCAGGTGGATGTCCACCCCGTTACACCTCCTACCTCTCCACTTACCTCCCAGTGCTACAAGTCGGTGGTTCAACTGAGATGACTTTACACAGATTCCATACTGTAAAGGAAAGTTACTTTATTGTCTAATTTTCCAAATGTTTTATGGTCAGTTTAATTCATAGGGCCCATATGTCTTCTGTCCTATACAGAAGCAGCTGCCTGCTTAGTGCCTCTTCTCCCTTTCCAGAGAGCATTAGAATAAACAGAGCATTGCAGAAAGTGATTCCTGTGTGTATGCGTGTATAAGTGTACATGTGTACATGCAGGAGATAGTGAGAATGAGAGTAAGAGAGAAAGAGGGAGACTGAGATGGTTTGTAGTTTACAAAATGCTTTCTAGCTCCTATAACCTTTTAAAGGAATTTCTAATCTAACTGGGATGAAAATGTCTCCCATAAGGGCTGATTTTGAGTGAGGCAAAAAGTCTGTATTTTTGGGCAGATGTGGATCTAGGTGGGAGGCGGGATAAATAAGAGAACAGTTCTGCAGAACTCCCACTAGTCTGTACGATTCTGCTTCATCATCATCAATTAATATTTAGTGAGTGATATATCGTGGGACACATGGCACTGTATGCTGCTCCAAAGGGTAATATTTTATTTCCTGCCATGGAATCCTGGAGAGTTGCTACATTTCACAGCTAAATGGTAGATACTTGAACAATTGGTTACAGAGACTCATTTATATACTGTTTTAAAAAATGCTTCCCAGTCTTTGGAATCAAGAGAAACTTTTATGAACATGCATCATTTTAGCTGATTATTACACAGAGGAAGAGGAATGTATATATTACAATAAAAACTAGCTTTTTTTTTTCTTTCTAAGAGTATAGTAATAATACAACTCATGAACTCCATATTACTTTTTGCCCTGGGGTTCTAAAGTGCTTTAGAAAGGATGTAATCCAAATTCAGAATCAGTGTTGGGAAACGTGTTAACCACAGGTTGATCGTCCAACAGTTGATAGAACAGAGGCATTGAGCATTTAATGATGTCAGTAAACTCACATATAGAACATGGATCTGATTGCATCAGTTCTCCAAGTCATAACAAATTGAATAAACTATAAATTACTCTTCTGTGTAGCCCATGGGTTACTTGTTACTCTATGGTCTTATCTCCTCTGAATCCTTCCTTCTTCCTTTCTTACCCCTGTCCCTTCCCCCAGCCGCTCACACACTCTTGCACACGCATCTGGTACTCTTGCCATACGGAACTGTTCATAACCTTCTGTCTTAGTTATACGTTTTCCTGCCATCAAACATTTGATTTTATTGTGTCCTCATCTGTAACACCGTAGCTATTATCCAAGTTCTGCTAGCTTAAGTCTTGGCCATCTTTAAGAAGCTGCTCAAATTCTACCTGTTCTCAAGGCCTTTTCCAGATATCCTTTCCTTTCCATCATTAGTAAACTCTCTGTTTTTCCCTCTTCTAATATTACACATCTTCTGGATGATCGATTATAACTCTCCTCTCCTCCCCTGCCATTTCTCATGCTCTGTCTACTTGAGATTTGCTTCTTTGTTATTGAATATCTCATGTCACCGGCTGGGTGCTCTCTTGGACCTTAAGGCATTAGAATTATCAGTCAATAAGCCAACCAGTCAATCAAGAACATTTGTTCAGTTGTTCACTGGGAAGTAACAAAACAAACACAGATCAAAGAGCATTACAGTTAGCTTCAAAGGGCTATTTAACATCGTTTTTGCTTAGTAGGAATTAAATAGTTTTATAGGTAATATTTGAAATTCTTAAGAGATCATTTGGGGCTGAAAGTTATCTTGATCCTGCTGAGATTTTTATTAAGTTTATTTTATTTAAGTTTATCAATAAAAGTAATGGTTTTGTCTTTGAGGAACATACTGTCCCAAGGCCAACACCTGAGTGGGGAAATTACATTATCCAAGTTATTCTTACCCTTTCCATATACTTGTCAATATACTAGACCAGGTAGAACTCTAGAGTCTTTGGAGTTTAGAACTTTAGTGAGATGTGGGAGGCAGACAAAGATAATGAATCTCCTGTTATTTATTCCCATTCAAATAGGTTTATAAACCTTTTTATTAACAACAAAATCATGAATAACTGTAGAGAGTTCCAAAACGCCAGGTACAAGAGGTAGATGGGAAAAAAGAGGGCAGATCTCTTTCCTTCATGATCCCTGGTCTGGCCACCTTAGGGGCTTTTGTTTGTTGGTCCTTTAGCATTAAATTAGATAGGATTTGTCATCTAATATCTAAGAAAGCATGCATAAATTAGTAAATTATAAACAGATATTAATTGATTGATTCATTCATTCGATCCACAGATATGTACTGAACACCTGCTATGTGCCAGGCATAACGAGGTACCAGGAATCCAGTAGTGAATAAGACAGATGCAGTGTTTGCCCTCGCCGAGCTTGCAAACCAAGCAGTTCAGCAGTGAGCAACGGTGGAGTGTGACAAGGCTGGTACAGGGGAAGGACAGGGTGCTGCAGGGGCACAGAGAGCTACTTCACCTATACTTGGGGCCTCAGAGAAAGGGTCATCTATAAATTGGGAACTGAGTGATAAATAGGATTTATCTGGTCAGAATGAGGAGAAGAGGGTTGCAAGCAGAGGGAAGGACATTCAGGAAGGCCTGGGATGAAAGAGAATATGGCATGTGCGAAGATAGATGTAGCTGCAGCTGCCAGGGGGCTCAGTTCAGGATTGCCCAGATGTGAGGTTTGCTTCTGGGGGAGACTACCTCTTAGACAGGGGAGTGAGAAGCAGAGTCTGTAGTGGTCCTTGTACACCAACTTTTATCTATGTTGCTTAAGATCTGACTCTGAGTTTGATGTGAACAGATACCCACACAAAATCTGAAGGAATGTGTTTCTCTTTAAGAAGAACATATGGCACTGGGATACTGAGCCCTCCCAGAAGAGATCTCTACCCATATTTGTGTCTGGGCTTCCTTTTATAGGAATGATAGAGTGGGGCTCAGGGAGGTGGGGAGTGAAATAACATTTATTTTTCTTATGTTCTAGTTGGGACATTTATATAGAGGCAATTCCTTGCAATTCTTTGAGATAATGTAAAACATGCGCTGGGGAGAGGACTACAGAGATGATCCCTGACATCTCTGAAGAACAGTTAGGAGTGAACAGAGCTGCCTGGGACTGTGTTTTGGTAAACAAAATTGTATTAGAAATTGAGTTTCACATATGTTTGATGTCCTAAAGCAGTTTCTTTTCACCATTGCAATATTTGTCAAACAAGCAGACAAAAGGGGTTAGAAATAGCAATACTTAGGCACAGAATTTTAGTAGATATATTTGCGATACTTCACAGACCTGAGGCATGTCGTCACCTAGATTAGGACACAGTACATTGAATATACTAGGTGTGCAAAAATATTGTTGGATTGAAGTTAGATTTGGAATATATCACTAAAGGCTACAGATCGATATGGAATTGAAGGATAAATCCAGATTTATTTTCTACCATACTAAGAACAATGAACAATGAATTTACTTTTTTTTGCATTATCCCTACTTAGTACTGATCTGGGTACTGGGTAAGTACTTTGTGTTTGTTGACACATTAAAGGAGTATAACCCTAATTAATATTAATAATAATTAATATTAATTATCAATATTAATAATTAATATGATGTCTCATACTTTTCAAAGTGTTTCCATATATACCTGTCCTAATTCATAAAAATTACAAAACAGAAGAAAGAATATTGATAGCAAAAAACAGAGAAGAAACTGTAAAATAGACATTTATTTTCTAGCTCTGAGTGGTTCTTTCTAATACATGGATTTTGGAGTCACACAAGTTTGTGTTTAGACATGTTTTTTACTGTTGGAATAATATGAGGCAAATCCTTAAATTCTTGCTTTTCCTCCCCAGGTGGCCCCCATCCCCGATCCATTTTTTTCTCTTCCAAAACAGAGATAATCCTGACTTCACAGGATTTTTGTGAAGATATGTTAAGATATGTATCTGTATATAAAGCATGTGGCAGAATGCCTGGCATACAGTAGGTGTTTAATTATTATTTGTTTCCTCTGTCCATCGCTTCCTTTGCTCTGAAGATTCAAGCTTCTGAGCAATATGGCTAAGCCTCCTTAGTCTAACCTCCTTTATTTTTAACTATTTATTGTTTTACCAGGGATGGACAAAATATAAAGGAAGGTTTTTCTTAAATAAATTAACGGTATAAAGAAAACTGTAGGAAATGTGTTAAATTAACTTAAAACCCATACTTTTTAAAATGGTGAAGGAAACAACACAGACATGAATTAAAGCTGCCCTTCCTATGTAAAATAGTTAAGTAACATGTATTCTGTAATTCACTTGTTCAAATTCAGAATGGCTTCACCATGTTGTTTGATTTAGTAGTTTCCTGCAATCTTTACCAACATTACAAATGCTATTTTGTTTTCAGTAATGAACACATTTAAACTAGGGGATTCCAAGGAAAGAAAAAGAATAGACTCTACAAAGAAATAGTTATAATATGGAACAAACACATTCACTGCTTTTTTGCTATGAAATTGAATTGTCAATATTCCTATCTTGATAAATTGCAAAACAGTATTTCTTTTCCTTTGCTTTCCCCCCCTGTCTTTTTACCTTTCCATGTGTATACATTACTTGAAAGCCAGATACAGGCTGAAGGATGCGCAGTAGAAAAAATGAGAAAAAGGCAAATAAAAACTTATTGACTTTCACCATTTGTTAACATAACATATATACACACACATACATATATATGTACAGGAGTGTACTTCAGAAGGTTCATGGAAAGATAGTATTATCTTTCAATCCTATCTTCCTATTTTTCTGAGAACTTTCTGAAGTACCCTTGTCTATATTGGTGGACATGTACTTGCATAAGAATCAACATATCAGGTGAAATAGGGAAGTTTATTTATGAGAAAATATCTAAAAAAAACTCAATAGCATCTTATCAGATAGCTATAGATAAATGCTAGTGTTACTCGCCAACTATCTTCATAAAAATGTTCATCGTAATTATTCATACAAATGTGATGTATAATATATGTTTTTTTCATTATACAAAAAGAATGGGAGCATAGACTCCAAATTTAAAAACGAGAAAACTGGACTGAAAAAGCTCCTTGACCAAGATGTCACAAGACTCTGAAATAATCTTCCATTTTTCCATGCTGACCTGGATGAGGCACTCAGGAAATCCACTGTGATGATCCATCCTCTCCTGCCAGTAGCTAGACAACCTAAAAGACATTCTTTTTTTTTTTTTTTTGCAAGTCACTGTCTGACTTTTCCAGGCAATTCAACAATTTCTTTTTAAGGGGGGAAAAAAAGCAGCATTTGTTTTCCTTCAAAGCATTTTTGTTCTATGATTGAGATAACATGGTTTTAGGACTGCTCCCTGCAGGAGGAGAAGCCAGACAGAAGGCAGCTTTCTCTCAGCTCTGGCAATTATAACAAAGTCATAAAACCCCAGGTAAATGGGAACTCTTTAAACATTTGCAGATATAAATTTGACACAGTAGGAAAGTTACCCAAAGGGAAGTACTTATCTATCCATTTCCCCCCAAAGCTGTCAGTGAAGGATGAACATCATCTAATTTATTCGGAACGGCTCCAAGCTTGCAACCTTGCAGGTACTCTTCCTGGCTTTCCTTGTGTGGCTCTTTGACCATGTCCAAGAAACTTAACCTTTTCAGGCATCACTTTTCCCATCTGTTAACAGGGATAACAGTGTCTTAGTTCTGAGCTTTCCTATCTGAGGTGGCTCAGGGGAAACATGCTGTTGGGCTGTATTGGATCATAAACATATTTCTTGTCAGGTTTTGTCACTTCATTTTCTCCTTCGTAGGGCCTTGTCCATCACTGCTGATTTTATTCGGTCCTAGAGTGCAAAGCAGTGAAAGGGGACATTTCAAAGTTGTGGCATTCATGTTTAGTTGATGGAAACAACCACAAGAAATTCTGACATCCCTGCCACATTCATTGGTCTGGTAAGCTGCACTTTTTCTGCAGCTAGACAATGAAGAACAGAGCTAGGGGAGAGACATAACTTGCTCAGATATGATGTTTTCCGTGTCAGTTTTCAGATTAAATCTATCAATAAACACTCTCTAAGGAGATTCTAGTATATATGAGGCACAGTTCCAGGTACTCTAGAGGAATCCTGAAGATGGGTATGATGACTGCTTTGCACTTAAGGACTCTGGAGAACTCAGATGAGTTAGGACCACTACCAAACAACCAAAGTGTAGTTTAAACCCAGTTAGCATCACTGATGTCCCAGTCTATTTGGGAGAAAAGATGTAAACTCACTATGGTAGAAAACTCTAGGGCTTACCCACATCCAGTTTTCCTATTCTTTTGGAACATTTGGGAATATTACACTTCATAGCCTCCTTGCTGTTAGATGGACTGTGTGACCCATTCTAGACAAGAATACATAAGTGAGTATGATGTATGTCACTGCTGGGCTGGGGCATTGAAGAACTGAGGAAGCTACCTCCATGCTTTCTCTTTCCTGCCATGGCATCCCTGAAGGTCAGGTGTTAAGCTGGCAGCATCGCAAGACAGAGAGAGCTTGGACTTCTGAGTTGTTGAATGGTGGAGAGACCTTAATAATCCTGTTTATGTGAGTGAGAAATAAACCTTTGATGGGTTACTTTTAGACATCACAGCATATAGTCTGGCCTATTCTGCCTAATGGAATGTTAAAAATTGTAAGAATTGAATGACAATAAAGACAATGGCAGAGTGATTGTCACCAGGAGGTATAAGAATAATCACCAAATAAGAAGTGTATTAATCTGTTTGTGTTGCTTGTAACAGAATACATGGAACTAGGTATTTTATAAAGAAAAACAACATTTATTGCTTACAGTTTCTGAGGCGAGGAAGTTCAAAGTCCATCTGGTGGTGGCAACAGTGACTCAGGGGTTTCACATTGTGAGATGGTGGAAACAGAGAGAGCAGAGAGAGCAAAAGACAGACTCTCCTCTTTTGAGCCCTCAGAACCACTCCCCTGACCACCATTTTTAATGCATTCACTACTGCATGGTCCTACAATCCAATCACCTCTTCAAGGCTCCACATTTCAATTACCATAATAAGATTTCCCACCCTCTTAACAGTCACAGTGGGGGCTAAGTTTCTACAGTCACAGTGGGGGCTAAGTTTCTAATACGTAAAACTCAGGGGACACAATTCAAACTTCAATGAGCTTTGGGGGGACATAATTCAATCCACTGCAAGAAGTAAGGCCAACAAACTTCCTCAATACATGGGAAGATTAGATCAATGTGGGTGGGTGGAAGTGGTTTGAAGGCTACGGAAGATTTGGAGGAGAGAACAGGGGTAGGAGAGATGTTCCCAGAAGTTGGCAATAGTACGGTATGTAACCAAGACTTCCATGGCTGCATGAGAGGTCTCACTGAGGGCATGGACACTGCTGTCTTGGAGACAAGAAGTGAAAGGAAACAGAAATTTCTTCTTATTACAATATTAAAAGCTGTAAATCTATGTGCATATGGGTAGCTGTTGTTTGTAGTTAAGAAGCAATGTTTCTGGGCCGGCCCGGTGGCGCACTGTGCTAGTGCGCCGCTTGGGAAGCGCGGAGGCGCTCCCGTCAAGGGTTCGGATCCCACATGCAGACCAGTTCCCGCTCACTGGCTGAGCGAGGCGCGGGGGCAACACCGAGGGTTGTGATCCCGTTGCCGGTCCCGGTCCGGT